>NW_020884938.1:3813773-3874193 GCF_003945725.1 Corapipo altera | reverse complement strand
GGGTTTGTTTAATTCCATGAAGTCCTGCATCTGAGTGCCCCTCAACCTGCTGCAGATGTGCTGGTTCCAGCACATCCAGTTCAGGTGTGACAGGTTGTTCCCCGCTCCTCTGAGTAAGAGAAGCAGGAGGAGGGACACAGCAGAGCTCTTCTCACAGAGGCTGCATCTCCATGCAGTTCAAAGCAGGTGGGAGATGCCATGCCACGTCCAAGCTTTCTCTGGGGAAGGTGCTTCTCCCATGCACTGCCTCGCCACAGCCCCTGACAAAAGCCCAAGTGGTCTTTGTCACCAGCAGAAGTGCTCCTGCTGCCAGCAGGGATGCTCCCCAGAACAGGCCAGGAGAAACTGACCCAGACTTCTGAGCCCAGAGGGATGTTATGCTTCGCGTACCCATCGACCATTCTCAAAAGCATGTGCCCTGAGGGAAAATTCAGGAGTCTCCCCCTGCCAGCAAAAGAGAAATCTGGAAACTTTGGCTTTGTGGCGCAGTTGGTTTGTCAGCCTGGAGACTCCACGGGGAGCCAAAGCTTTCTGTGCTGACCCCTTTGGTGTGGGAGGGATCTTTATTGTACGCAATTTTACAAGTCGGGCTGTCAGTTGGGAGGCATATCTGAAAACAGGAAACAACAGCCCTTATCCCCAGGAAAGAAAGCCTGTGAGCTTTGACTTTGTGGTGCAGTTGGTTTGTCAGCCTGAAGACTCAATGGGGAGAAAGAGTTTCCGTGCTGGCATCATTGCTGTGGGAGGAATCTTTGTCCGTAGGCAATTTTCGAAGTCGGGTTGGCAGTTGGGATGCAGGGCTGTAAACAGAAAGGGACAGACTGAAACAAATCTCCCCCCAAAAATGACCACAAACTCACCCAAATCTTCCCCAAAAATGACCAGAAACTCACCCAAATCTCCCCAAAAAATGACCACAAACTCACAGAAATCTCCCCAAAATAGGACCACAGTGGCGGTCTGAAAAATAAAAACTAGACACGATTCCAGTATGGGGGAACTGGAATAGTTTATTGAACATGAGAAGACGATTTTAAAGGTATCTGAGGTTGGACATGTTAATGAAGGGGACGAGTTATGTTAATTATGGAATTACACAAGTTTTTACTGCAATTTCTAAATAGTTAATTTTTCTTCTAGTAGGATTACATGGGGGATAGAGGGATGACAGGGGTTTAGACATGGTTTGATACAATCATCTCAAAAGTCTTTTCTGATTTCTGCTGGAGCCAGGCTTGATCCAAGAGGTAGAACTTTAACAGGTCTTGTGAGAAGGGTCCAGGTCCTTCAGATCACCAGGTTTTTGTCAGCCCTTGTTTTCCTTTGCTGAAAGCTGGGTTTGGGCTCCCACATCTGCCCCTTCTTTTTTTATTTTTCTAAAAAAACAAAAAACTCGGAAAAAACTTTGATCAAACGTTTGCTAATGCAAGACAAAATACAAAGGAATACAAATATTACCTTAAATGTTTTCTTTGGACTTATTATGCTAACTAAACATGAAATCTAAGCTTTGATTAGTATTTTCTTCCTTCAATTTATCAATGCATTGATGTATTAGTTCAGAGTGAACTAATAACAAATTCTATAGCTGCATTTTAGAAGCAAAGGTATTCTTAAATGGATCTAACAAGAAACATTGCAGTCTTGCTTTTAATACCACAAGTGAAATTAATTTTAGCAAGGAGGCTCCTTTTTCAAGGCAATGTGTCCTCAATGATGCCACCAATGTCCCTGTGATGTCACTTTTGTCCCCAGGGGTGGCACCCTTCTCCTCAGTGCTGTCACCAATGTCCCTGTGTCTTTGGTGGCATCTTTGGTGTGGTAGGAATCTTCGTCCGTATGCAATTTTGGGACTTGGGCAGGCAGACTCAGTGCAGGATTGAAAAAAGCAAACAACAGCATTTCTCCCCAGCAAAGAAAGGCTGGGAGCTTTGTCTTTGTGGTGCAGTAGGTGGGCCAGCCTGGGTACTCCATGGGTAGCAAGAACTTTCTGTCCTGGCACCTTTGGTCTGGAAGGAATCTTCGTCCGTATGCAATTTTTGGAATTGGGCTGGGAAATTTAGTGCAGGGTTGAAAAAAGCAAACAACAGCCCTTCTCCCCAGCAAGAAAGCCTGGAAGCTTTGGCTTTGTGGTGCAGTTGGTGGGCCAGCCTGGCTACTCCATGGGTAGCAAGAACTTTCTTTGCTGGCATCTTTGGTCTGGGAGGAATTATCCTCCACATGGAATTTTGAGACTCAGGCAGGTAGACTCAGTGCAGGGTTGAAAAAAGCAAACAACAGCCTTCTCCCTAGGAAAGATAGCCTGCAAGCTTTGGCTTCATGGTGCAGTTATTTTGTCAGCCTGGGCACACAATGTGCAACAAGATCTGATTGTCCTGGCACATTTGGTCTGGGAGGAATCTTGTTCTAAATGCAATTTTGGGAGTCGGGCTGGCATTTTGAGCACTGGACTGAAAACAGGAAACAACAGCCCTTATCCCCAGGAAAGAAAGCCTGGGAGCTTTGGTTTTGTGGTGCAGTTGGTGGACCAGCCTGGGCACACAATGTGCAACATAATCTCTCTTTCTTGGCACCTTTGGTTTGGGCGGAATCTTACTTTGAATGCAATTTTGGAAATCAGGCTGGCAGTTGGAGCACCTAACAAAAAAAGCAAACAACAGCCCTTCTCCCCAGCAAAAAATGTCTGGAAGCTTTGGTTTTGTGGTGCAGTTGGTGGACCAGCCTGGGCACTGCATGGGCAGCAAGAACTCTATCCTGGCACCTTTGGTCTGGGAGGAATCTTCGTCCATATGCAATTTTGGGACTCAGGCAGGCAGACTCAGTGCAGGGTTGAAAAAAAGCAAACAACCCTTCTCCCCAGGAAAGAAAGCCTGGAAGCTTTGGCTTTCTGCTGCAGTATGTGAGCCAGCCTGGGTACTCCATGGGTAGCAAAAACTTTCTTTGTTAGCGTCTTTGCTCTGGGTGGAATCCTCCTCCGTATGAAATTTTAGGCTCAGACAGGTAGACAAAGTGCAGGGTTGAAAAAAAGCAAACAGCAGCCCTTCTCCCCAGCAAAGAAAGCCTGGAAGCTTTGGCTTTGTGGTGCAGTTGGTGGGCCAGCCTGGGCACTCCATGGGCAGCAAGAACTGTCTCTACTGGCACCTTTGGTCAGGGTGGAATCTTCGTGTATATGCAATTTTGGCAGTCAGGTTGGCAGTTTAAGCGCAGGGCTGAAAAAAGCAAACAGCCATTATCCTCAGCACAGAAAGCCTGGAAACATTGGTTTTGTGGTGCAGTTGGTGGGCCAACCTGGATACTCCATTGGCAGCAAGAGTTTTCTTTGCTGGCACCTGTGGTCTGGAAGGAATTTTCATCTGTATGCAATTTTTGCAATTGGGCAGGCAGTTTAGGCACAGAATTTAAAAAAGCAAACAACAGTCCTTCTCCCCAGCAAAGAAAGCCTGGAAGTTTGTTTTTGTGGTGCAGTTGGTGGGCCAGACTGGGTACTCCATGTGCAACGAGAGCTGTCTGTCCTGGCACATATGGTCTTGGAGGAATCTTGTTTGTATGCAATTTTGGGAGTCAGGCTGGCAGTTTGATCGCCAGGCTGAAAAAAGCAAATAACACCTCTTATCCATGCCAAAGAAAGCCTGGAAGCTTTGACTTTGTGGTGCAGTTGATGGGACAGGCTGGACACTCCATGGGCAGCAAGAGCTTTCCCTGCTGGCACCTTTGGTATAGGAGGAATCTTTGTTTGTATGTAATTTTGGGAGTCAGGTTGGCAGTTGGGAGGCAGGTCTGAAAACAGGAAACAACAGCCCTTATCACCAGGAAAGAAAGCCTGGAAGCTTTTGTTTTGTGGTGCAGTTCGGTGGCCAGCATGATCACTCCATGGGCAGCTAGAGCTTTCTGTTCTGGTATGTTTGGTGTGGAAGGAATCTTTGTGGGCAATTTTGGGAGTCAGGCTGTCAGTTGGGAGGCAGGTCTGAAAAAAGCAAACAGCCATTTCCCCAGGAAAGAAAACCTGCAATCTTTTGCTTTGTGGTGCAGTTGGTGTGTCATTCTGGGCACTCCATGGGCAGCAAGACCTTTCTGTGCTGGCACCTTTGGTGTGGGAGGAATCTTTGTATGCAATTTTGGGAGTCGGGCTGTCAGTTGGTAGGCATGGTTGAAAACAGTTAACAACAGCCCTTATTCCCAGGAAAGAAAGCCTAGAAGATTTTGCTTTCTGTTGCAATTGGTGTGTCAACCTGGAGACTCCATTGGCAGAAAAAGCTTGCTCTGCTGACACCTTTGGTTTGGGAGGAGTCTGGTTTTGTATGAAATTTTGGGAGTTGGACTTGCAGTTGGGAGGCACGGTTCAAAACAGGAAACAACAGCCAACATCCCAAGGAAAAAAAGCCTGGAAGCTTTGGCTTTGTGGTGCAGTTGGTGTGTCAACCTAGGCACTCCATGAGCAGCAAGAGCTTTCTGTGCTGGCACCTTTAGTGTGGAAGGAATCTTTGTACGCAATTTTGGGAGTCGGGCTGGCAGTTGTGAGGCAGGTGTGAAAAAAGGAAATGAACCATTTCCCCAGGAAAGAAAACTGGAAACTTTGGCTTTCTGATGTTCTTGCTAGGTCAGCCTGGGCACTTTATGGGCAGCAAGAGCTTTCTGTGCTGGCACAATTGGTGTGTGAGGAATCTTTGCAATTTTGGGAGTCGGGCTGGCAGTTTGGAGACAGATCTGAAAAAAGCAAACAACAGCCCTTATCCCCCAGAAAGAAAGCCTGGAAGCTTTTGCTTTGTGGTGCAGTTGGTAGGCCAGGCTGGGCACTCCATGGGCAGCAAGAGCTTTCTGTGGTGGCAGTTTTGGTCTGAGAGGAATCTTTGTCCACATGCAATTTTGGGAGTCGGGCTGTCATTTGGGAGGTAGTGCTGAAAACCGGAAACAACAGCCCTTATCACCAGGAAAGAAAGCCTGTAAGCTTTGGCTTTGTGGTGCAGTTTGCTGGGTCAACCTGGGTACTTTATGGGCAGCAAGAGTTTTCTGTGTTGGTACCTTTGGTTTGGGAGGAATCTTTGTTTGTTTGCAATTTTGGGAATAAGACTGGCAGTTGGGAGGCAGGTCTGAAAACAGGAAACAATAGCCCGGATTCCCAGGAAAGAAAGATTGGAAGGTTTAGCTTTGTGGTGCAGCTGGTGTGTCATTGTGGGCACTCCATGGGCAGGAAGACCTTTCTGTGCTGGCACCTTTGGTGTGAAAGGAATCTCTGTCCGTATGCAATTTTGAGAGTAGGGTTGGCAGCTGGGAGGCAGGTCTGAAAAAAGCAAACATCAGCCCTTATCACCGGGAAAGAAAGCTTGGAAGCTTTGGCTTTGTGGTGCAGTTGGTCGGCCAGCCTGTGAACTCCATTGGCAGCAAGAGCTTTCTGTTCTGCTGCCTTTCTACTGTGAGGAATCTTCGTCCATGTGCAGTTTTGGAAGTCGAACTGGAAGTTGTTAGGCAGGTCTGAAAAAAAACCAACAGCCTTATCCCCAAGAAAGAAAACCTGGAAGCTTTGACTTTGATGTGCAGTTTGTGTGTTAGCCTGGGCACTCCATGGGCAGCAAGAACTTTCTGTGCTGGTATCTTTGTTCTGGGAGGAATCTTTGTTTGTATGCAATTTTGGGAGTCAAGCTGGCAGTTGGTAGGCAGGGCTGTCAGCAGGAAACAACAGCCCTTATCGCCAGGAAAGAAAGCCTGCAAGCTTTTGCTTTGTGCTGCAGTTCGTGTGTCATTCTAGGCACTCCATGAGCAGCAAGAGCTTTCTCTGCTGGCACGTTTGGTGTGGGAGGAATCTTTGTTTGTATGTAATTTTGGGAGTCGAGCTGGCAGACGTGAGGCCGGTCTGAAAACAGGAAACAACAACCCTTATCGCCAGGAAAGGAAGACTGGAAGCTTTGGCTCTCTGGTGTGCTTGGTGGGTGAGCCTGGGGACTCCAAGAGTAGCAACAGCTTTCTGTGCTGGTGCCTTTGGTGTGGGAGGAATCTTTGTTTGTATGCAATTTTGGGAATAGGACTGGTAGCTGGGAGACAGATCTGAAAAAAGCAAATAACAGCCTTTATCCTCCAGAAAGAAAGCCTGGAAGCTTTGGTTTTGTGCTGCAGTTTGTGTGTCAGCCTTGGGACTCCATGGGGAGCAAGAGCTTTCTGTGCTGGCAACTTCGGTGTGGGAGGAATCGTTGTTTGTATGCAATTTTGGGAGTCGGGCTGTCAGTTGGGAGACAGATCTGAAAAGAAGAAACAACAGCCCTTATGCCTGGGAAAGAAAGCCTGGAAGCTTTGACTTTGACGTGGCATTGATGGGCTAGGCTGGACACTCCATGGGCAGCAAGAGCTTTCTGTGCTGGCAACTTTGGTGTGGGTAGAATCTTTGTCCATTTGCAATTTTGGGAGTCGGTCTGGCAATTGGGAGGCAGGTCTGAAAACAGGAAACAACAGCCCTTATCAGTGGGAAACTAAGCCTGGAAGTTTTTGCTTTGTGTTGGAGTTGGTTTGTCAACCTGGGCACTTCATGGGCAGCAAGATTTTTCTGTGCTGGCACCTTTAGTGTGGGAGGAATCTTTGTTTGTATGCAATTTTGGTCTTCGGGTTGGCAGTTGGTAGGGAGGTCTGAAAATAGGAAACAACGACCCTAATCCCCAGGAAAGAAAGTCTGGAAGCTTTGGCTTTGTGGTGTAGTTGGTGGGCCAGGATGGGCACTCCATGAGCAGCAAGAGCTTTCTGTGCTGGCAACTTTAGACTGGGAGGAATCTTTGTCCGTATGTAATTTTGGGAGTCAGGCTGGTAGTTGGGACATAGATCTGAAAAAAGTAAACAAAAGCCCTTATCGCCAGGAAAGAAAGTCTGCAAGCTTTTGCTTTGTGGTACAGTTTGTGGGCCAGCCTGGTCACTCCATGGGCTGCAAGAGCTTTCTCTGCTGGCACCTTTGGTGTGGGAGGAATCTTTGTTTGTATGCAATTTTGGGAGTCAGGCTGGCAGTTGGGAGGCAGGTCTGAAAACAGGAAACAACAGCCCTTATCCCCAGGAAAGAAAGCCTGGAAGCTTTGACTTTGTGGTGCAGTTTGTGTGTCAGCCTGGGGACTCAATGAGCAGCAAGAGTTTTCCATGCTGTCACTTTTGGTGTGGGAGTAATCTTTGTTTGTATGCAATTTTGGGAGTCAGGCTGGCAGTTGGGAGAGAGATCTGAAAAAAGCAAATAACAACCCTTATCCCCAGGAAAGAAAGCCTGGAAGATTTGGCTTTATTGTTCAGTTGGTGGGCCAGGCTGGGCACTCCATGAATAGCAAGAGTTTTCTGTGCTGGCACCTTTGGTGTCGGAGAAATCTTTGTTTGTATGCAATTTTGGGAATAGGGCTGGCAGTTGGGAGGCAGATCTGAAAAATCAAACAATAGCCATTGTCCAAGGAAAGAAAGACTGGAAGCTTTGGCTTTGTGGTGTGCTTTGTGGGTGATCCTGGGCACTCTATAGGCAGCAAGAGCTTTCTGTGCTGGCATCTTTGCTGTGAGAGGAATCTTTGTTTATATTCAGTTTTGTCAGTCGGGCTGGCAGTTGGGAGGCACGGTTCAGAACAGGAAACAACAGCCCTTATGCCCCGGAAAGAAAGCCTGGAAGCTGTGGTGGTTTAAAAAACCTTTTCTCTGATGTAGTAATGGTTTGCCCCACTGATAATACTGGACCAATCAATAGTCCACGTCCACCCTACGGAAATTACATGCCCACAGAAATGGAAGAGAAGGAGGTGAAGATAGTTTAGAAGGTAGTTAGCCATGACCTGAGCCACGAGGAGGCAGGGGGCTAGTGAGCCCCTCTGGGGGCCAAGGGCCCCCAGCCCCAGCTGAGACTACAGGTCACCTGGTATAGTGTCAAAGCTGGACCGGGTCCAGTTGGAAGAGTTTACTTACTGTCAGCAGCAGCAGAAGACATTGAAAAGCGGCAACCGAGCAGTCCTGAACAGAGACAGCGATGACTGGAAGCCAAAAAAGATAGACAGTAGCAGCGAGATAACGTGAAGCCTGTTGAAAGAGGCAGAGATGTTCCTCCAGGAAGGAGAGCTGGCAACAAAACAGAGGAAAACTCAACAGGGCTGTTTTGGGGTAAGACTATATTACTTTCCCAAAACCCCGAGACTTCCTGAAGAGGGGTGGACTTCCAAACCCTTAGGGAGTCCCAAAATGCAGCAGCAGCTAGAGAGAGAGAGAGAGAGAGAAAGGAGCTGAAAAAACCCGGAGTCGTCCTGAGAGCTGAGCCAGGACAGAATGCAGGGGAGGTGGTCTTGCCCTCTACTGCTGCTGCTGCTGCTTCTATCATGCTGGCGAGCTGAGACAGAGCAGAAGAGCTTTGGTAAGACTAAACTGAAAGCTGCCTTCAATGTTCTAACCCAAGAAGAGTGAAGATCTACAAGGAAATCCCCCAAAGGTTCAGACTCAGGGTTGGAATTTCCACAAAGTAAGAACAAAAATCCTGACTGCCATACTTAAATCTACTGCCTCAGGAAAAATGGAGGACACTAACCAGTGCCACAAAAAACTGAAATGAAGGAACTGTGGCCTAAGGAGTGACAGAAAAACTTTTCTCTTTTATTCTGTTGCCGTGGGATTTAGGTGCTGAAAAAATCTCCCGGAGTAGTTAATTAGGGGTGAGATAAGAAAGGGTTTATTTGCCAAGGCTAAGATGTTACAAGACGCGTGCCCCTGTGCTTGAGAGGTTAGATGTGTCCACCCTGTGGCCTTTACTCTGGGGTCCACCCCCTGAAAATGGGTTTGGGGTGCATTTCGGGACCACTTAGTTCATCACCTTCACCATCATCAGAGCACAAAGGGTACATAGTTACCTAATTCTTGACTGCGTTCTGTGGTTTAGGCCCAGATATGCTGTTCTGTCAACCATCTAGGCCTTGCCTTGACAAAAGACTAAACATTTCTATTAGATTTGGGGCTATGAGTGATATAGGGAGGATAGAATGGGGTAAGAGGGTTAAGGAATGTATAAACAAGGGTACTGGAGAAAGGGAAAGGGACAAAGAAGGGAGGGTTTCTGCTTTTAAAACCTACTTATAAAATTTAAAAGTCTTACAAATATTAGAAAAATAAAAAACCATTAGGGGCTTAAGGCATCATTCTTAGACTTTTACTGAAGGAAAAGAGGAATGGTTGTGTTTTGTCTGAAAACTCTCCACATGAGGTGAAAACAATATCAAGTCCATACCATCACTAAACCCTCTGACGGGGGCAAACTGTGGGAGAGGGGCTTGAACTTAGAAATTAGATTCTTGGGAGTTTCAAACCACCACAGAAGCTTTTGTTTTGTGGTGTAGCTGCTGTGTCATTCTGGGGACTCCATGGGCAGCAAGAGCTTTCTGTGCTGGCACCTTTGGTCCAGGAGGAATCTTGGTTTGTACAAAATTTTATCTGAGAGGAATGGCAGTTTCAGCGCAGGGCTGAAGAAATGAAATGGATTTCCCCAGGAAAGAAAGCCTGCAAGCTTTGGCTTTGTGGTGGAGTTGGTGGGCCAGCCTGTGAACTCCATTGGCAGCAAGAGCTTTCTTTGGTGGCACCTTTGGTCTAGGAGGAATCTTCGTCCGTATGAAATTTTGTCTGGGAGGAATGGAAGATTTAATGCAGGGCTGAACAAAGCAAAGAACAGCCCTTTTCCCCAAGAAAGAAAGCCTGGAAGCTTTGGCTTCATGGTGCAGTTGGTGGGCCAGCCTGGGCACTCCATATGCAGCAAGAGGTCTCTGTCCTGGCTCCTTCATTGTGGGAGGAATCTTTGTTTGTATGAAATTTCGGGACTAAGGCTGGCAGTTTGACCGCGGGGTTGAAAAACAAACAGCCCTTATCACCAGGAAAGGAAGACTGGAAGCTTTGGCTTTCTGATGAAGTTGGTGGGTCAGCCTGGAGACTCCATGTGCAGCAAGATTTTTCTGTCCTGGCACCTTTGGCCTGGGGAGAATCTTCATCCGTATGCAATTTTGGGCGTCGGGCTGGCAGATTCAACATGGGTTGAAAAAAGCAAACAACAGCCTTTCTCCCCAGGAAAGAAAGCCTGGAAATTTTGGCTTTGTGGTGCAGTTGGTGGGCCAGGCAGGGCACTCCATGGGTAGGAAGAATTTTCTTTGCTGACATCTTTAGTCTGGGAGGAATCTTTGTCCGTCAGCATTTTTGGGACTCAGGCTGGCAGTTTGAGCTCAGGGCTGAAAACAGGAAACAACAGCCCTTTTCGCCAGGAAAGAAAGTCTGGAAGTTTTTGCTTTGTGGTGCAGTTGGTGGGCCAGCCTGGGCACTCCATGGGTAGCAAGAGCTTTCTCTGGTGGTACCTTTCGTCTGGGGACAATTTTCTTCCATATGCAATTTTGGGAGTCAGGCTGGGAGATTCAATGCAGGGTTGAAAAAAGCAATCAACAGCCGTTCTCCCCAGGAAAGAAAGCCTGGAAGCTTTGGTTTTGTGGTGCAGTTTGTGGGCCAGCCTTTGCATATTAAGCACTGTTGGAACAGCCTGGACCCTTATCAATCCCCATTGCCCTCAGAATTTACCTGCAGAGAGGAAGGACATGTTTCTGAGCTGCACGAACCCCAGGTTCCTCATGACACAACAAGTTAGCTTGGGTCTGATTCTGAAGAATTGCAGACACATGACCCCCCTGAGTGTGGCAGGGTCCTGTTTCAGCAGGGTCGAGTCCATTCCTTTCTGGCTCAGGGCCAGCGTGTCCTGCTTTCAGATGTCTGCTTTGGAGAGCAGGGCCTACTGGACCCCACAGGGCTGCTCTGTGGGATGTGCCATGGGCCCACCCGGAGAGCTTCCTTCTGCTCTCTGGGACTGACTGCTGGATCCCTGCACTTTCCTCTGCTTTCCATTTCCGGGAATAAAGGTTGGTTTTTCAAATCACAATGGCTGTAGGTGTGTGTGCTCATGTTTGTGTATGAAGACTTGGAAACTCAAGACACCGCTAATGCGTGAACCACTTCCCAAAAAAGGCTGCCACTTGGAGGCCATGAGCTTACATTTACTTCTGTTTCTTACATGACAACACTCTGCCATCAAGAAATGAGCTAAGACTAGACTTCTCTTTTCATTTCGAGTTTGTGTAGGACCGGAAAAGCAAAGAACTTCCTCCTGAAGGTTAGAGAGGGGAGTCCAGAGTATCATTGTAAGAACAGCAGTGAAGGAAAGAAGAACAAGAGGGAGAAAGAATGGCGGAAAATATCATTTATGCTGACTTGAACTTGCCTGAATCAGCCAGACCCACAGTACAGAAGGTCACTGATGTCCAAGGTAGGTCACTTGATGTGCACTGAGCTTTCTTTGCATTCTTCAGTTTGTTTTCCACATATTTTGAAGGCATGCCATGGAGCACCAAAGCCCCAAAGAGCACGAAGGAAATGTGAGGACCAGTGCTGGGGAAAATGTGCAAGTGGGTTGTCCAGATACAGTTTTTTACCACAAAAAAAAAATGTAGGGAGGATTGTACTAAGGTGTACTTTTCATTTTTAAGGTGAAAGTGTAAGGGAGAGTATCTTGTTTGATATAAAGAGTAGTTTTTTTCAATTTTGGAGACTGCTCCGCAGCTGAACACCCAGTGGCCCTGAACCAGGCAGACTCTGATTCCTGCAGCAAAGGGATCAGGATTGAGTGTCTCCTGTTGCTGATGTTTGCAGCAGTCTCAGGCACAGGTTGTTTCTGCTCCCTGAGCACAGCAGGCATTGCCTCGGGGCTTTTCCTCCTGGCTTGATCTGTGCAAACTACTTGTTGAATACATCAAGAACAAAATGTTTCATGGACAGGTTTGGTGTGATTTAGTATAAAGGCTTTGCAAAATTCTAACCTATGATTTTGCTTTCTTTAATGCACTAAAAATTATTGCACAACCTTTTGCATTGGTTTTGCTACATCTGCATGACATTAGTTCCTAAAAAGCAGACTTTGTGTCTCTTCATTTTTTTTCTTCCCTTTCTTTTAAATCTTCCTATCTCTTTGACAAAAATAATTCCTTGTTATTCTGTGCTCATCTTTTATAGAAAGTGTGAATCCTGCTTATCTATTTTCAGATGGGTGGAGTTTCTCACACACCAAGAAACAGTGTTTTATCACCTGTTTCAACAGATAATTTCATGGCTAAATGGACAGGTAATCACAGGAGATGCCACCTAATTAAAAGTTCCATTTGCCTTATCATTTAATGCATATATTCCTATGTAGAGTTTTTATAAAGTTTGAACAGCGTTTTTTCTTTCTCTGCTTGTGCCTTTCAGGGAACCCCCTACCAACTCTTTGTTTCTATGTGTTCACTGAATTTATGCAAAATATTTCCCAGGTATTATCTCTCTCTCAAGACATTTTTTTTGACTTTTGTCTACATTGCAAATGTGTGCGTGTGCCCATGTCTCCTCTGTTATTGTCTGCACTGAAGAAAAGCCAGATCTGTTCCTGCTTTGAGCAAGTCCTACAGGATGTGAATGTATCATCATAGAATATAGAACCATAGAATATTCTGAGTTGGAAGGGACCCACAAGGATCATCGAGTCCAACTCCTGGCTCTGCACAGACACCCCAACAATCCCACCATGTGCCTGAGAGTGTTGTCCAAATACTCCTTGAGCTCTGTCAACCTTGGTGCTGTGCCAACTGCCCTGGGGAGCCTGTTCAGTGCCCAACCACCCTCAGGGGGAAGAACCTTTTCCTAACATCCAACCTAAACCTCCCCTGACACAGCTCCAGATGTTCCCTCAGGTCATGTCACTGGTCACCACAGAGAAGAGAAATGGCTTCTTTAATGGAGAAAAGTACTATTTAGGCATATTTAAACACTGAAGTTGTTTTCATGTGTTCATAATTTCTCATAATTTCAGTCATTTCTGTTTCCTTTAAGTTGTTTTTCAGCTCCCTGTGTACTCTGTTATTTTTGCTCGGGCTCAGGTTCTACATATGCGGAAGTGAAACTGAATTCCCGAGACACAAATGCTGCAACAGGACACACACAGCTGAGTTTTTAGCTGTGTGATAAATTGTTAGGGCTTTAAATGAGAAGGGCAGAGTGGGTCATACCTTATGTTCCAAAAATGCGGTGATATAAACCTGCGTGAGAGACAGAAACAAGCAATTGTCTGCTCTACATCTTCAGAGGAGGGAGAACTCAAATGCAGCTAAACCCTCGTCAGCTTCATTGACAAAGAAAAATAAGGATATTATGGACCAAACTAAGAAATCACCCAGCCCAGCCTCCTGTCACCAACAGCACTGAAAAGTCAACAACTGAAATTGAAGTAGCAGAGAGTGGGCATGTGCGATACCTTCCGGTAATAGTTTCACATGCAATACTTTCACATTTCCTTCAGGGACTTACTGAGACTATGATTCGTAATGCAAGAAGATTTAATGTCATCATTCCCAGGAGATCTTCAAAACCTGACTGTGCCTGGTCCTGGACACCCTGCTCTGGCCAACACTGCTTGAGCAGGGCAGTTGGAGTAGGTGATGTGAGAAGGTCACTTCCAATCTAAACCATTCCATGGCTGTGTGGTCGGGAAAGCAGAGCTGATGTCCACAGATCTCCTCTACTGTTTTTTTGACTTGAGTTCATAGTAGATCTCTTACTTTCTAGTCCCTGGGTGCAAAGAGAGCTTTAGGAGTGGAATTCCAAAACAGCATTAGCAATCCAGCTATATGCCACCTAATGTCACTTGGAATTGGTCACTATATTCTGCTTTACTGGATAGTCAATCTGCTCTTCACAGTTGTGTCACCTTCCTTTAGCCTGTTCCTAGAGCATTCTTGGCAGGTGCCTTGTATTGGCCACATGTTCCAAGGTGCTGTCCTTCAATAACCCCAAGGCTACCTCTGTGGATTTCAGTCTCTCTGAGCAGACATTTTTAGCACCTTTTTGACAGTCACTCTCTCCTTGGTGCAGTTCCCTCTCTTACCCACCCACTCTCTAGTTGTCCTTATACAAACCAGTGCTATGAGGACTCTCTTCCCTTTAACCTGTTCCTCAGACACATTCCATATCACGATGCTGTTCAGATCCCCAAGCCCAGGTGTCCAGAGCCATCTGGGAAGCACCAGGACTTTCAGCCTGGCTTCAGCAGGCAAATCTGGAAGGCCTCAGATTCCCAGAGTGAGCCTGAAAAAGGCACCTGGGAGTGAAGAGGAAGGGGCTTTTTTCCAGTTCTTAACCTTTAACCTTTATTTTTTCTATCTGTAGGTAGAAGCTGTTCCAGAAAACATGTTACTGCACTGGTTGCTTTATTGGTTGTGGCAATCCTCCTACTGGTCCTGGTTGGGTGTCTGGTACACCAGTGTAAGTTCTGAAATAAATGTAATAACAGCAATTAATTTTGTGCCTCTCACTCACCCAATGACATCTAGGTCATGACATCCAATGCCAGTATCAACAGAAGGACAGTTTGAAGGCAAAAGACAGCAGTTTTTAACAAACCGTGTGTGAAAGAGGAAATCTGTAAGAGAGTACAGTCGCTTGAAAGTTTAAGTATCAAAACAACAACACACAAAACCCAACACCCAACTGAAAAAGTGACAATGTTCAGATACTAAAGAATTTATTACACAGGTGTTTGGGAGAAATAAATCAAGATAAAATAATACCTTTTGGTATTAGGACTGCGATTGGTGAGAATATTTCAAGAAGGTATTGTATCATGTCAACAAGATGACTGTGACAGCAAAATCTTTAAATATGAATAAAAGGTCATTTTACAGAGGCAGCTAAGTCATAACTTAAGGAAGTGTATTTACAACTTCAAGGAATTATTTTTAAATTTCAGTTGGGCTTGACGGTATTTTTCCCATCCTTTGATAGCTGAGCAAGCTTGAGAGGTTTCCACAATCAGTCACAACTGATGAAGGTTTTTAAAACCTCACAGGAACTCTGCTTTCTTGTTCTGGCCTGGGAGAGCAACACTGTTGGAGCAGCTTCCAGATGGGGCACAGGAGGGCTCTGCCCCAATATGTGCCCAGGGCTGTTCAGTGTAGGAGCAGACAGTGTCCACAACTCCAGGCTGGGTGGGAAATGGGCTTAGCCAAGGGCACAATGGTTGGAGCCCTGAGCTCCCAGAAGTGGCTCCTATTTCCTCTTGCTGTGGTTCTGTGTGTGCTGTGCATTACAGTCATCACTGCTCTGAAAAGGTGTGAGGCAATTCTGTTTCAGTTTCAGAGTCTGGCTATTTGGAAATCTACCCTGCAATAGGAAGGACTGTTTTGAGGGGTATTTTTTAATGGATGAGCAAAAAGGTAGACGGGGCATTCTATGCTGTGTGATGGGGATGTCAAAGAAGTCCAGGATAGCTTTGACAGTGTATAGAAAAATAATCCTTCATTCCAAGTAGAAATTGTATTGTTATTTTCCAGATCATCCAACTGCAAGCAGCCCACAGGACTCAACAACATTGCCCCAAGAGGCACTAGGGGCTCCCTGAAGAGGCACTAGGTAGGTAATGCTCTGTCATTCCAAAGAGTTTCCAGAAGCCTGTTGGATTGCCTCTGAAGGGCAGTAGGAGAGGGGCTGTGTCTAGATTTTGTTCAGAAGGGAAATATGGCTTATTAATATAATATAATAAGACAAGACCCAGCAGCGAGGATTGCAAACAGCCAAATCCTTTATTTGAAGGAAAAGCCCCCAATATATACCCTCGGGGGGCATGTGATTCGCCTAGACCCAATCACAGCAGAATACACACTGCCTATGTGTGTCAGTGTACTACTGGAGATCCTAAACCCCAGAATGCCTCACCCTGTATCCCTGGGGTACATCTCCTACAGGGAAACAAACACATAAAACCTCAGCCATCTCAGGAATCAAAACCTTATCCCAGACACTCCCAGGATGAGCTCTGGAGGCCAGAGATGTTTCCCATTTGCATCTCCTTTAGGAGCAGGGTTGGGTCAGCTCTGCACTTCTGTCTCAGAGGTGGGAAGAGCTGATGACTCTCTCCTGCCAGTGCAAAGGAGTCTGTGGCAGGGGAAGGCACAAAAATAACAATTCCTCTGGTATTCCAGCACTGCAGTGAGCAGGATGGATAATGTGCTTGGACTGCTTTTCCAATCCCCTTCCGTTCTTGGCATCTTAACTCAGTTCAATTGCCTTTTGCTATTTAGGAGCTGTTGGATCCCCAACAAAAGTGTCTCATGCAGGCCCTGTCTCCCTAAATCTCATCCCCCTTTCCAGGTCTCATTCTCTGTTCCTTGTGGTCCCTGCCTGGCAATGGAGAGAAATGTTCAATCTCTTAGCAGCACCACGACTGAAAGATGCTTTTTTTGCCCTGATCATTCCTCTCTATCTACTGAGCAAAGAGTGGCAATGCTGGATAATGTTTTTTGTGGTGCTCCCTCTCCGCCTCATGCCTGGTGACTCTTGGGCTGGGATCAGCTCCAGAGACTGTTGGAGATCCCTGGGGGTCTGGTACAATTCTAAGCAGGACCACACAGGTATTTCTCTGGCTCTGATTTCCTCTCTTACCTCTCTTTTGTCATGGGATCATTTTGTGAGTGTGAACATGGATTTTCCCATATCTGTTCTTCCCTCCTGCAGCCTGCCCCAAACAATGGGAAAAACATGGGAGAAAATGTTACTTCTTTTCTCCAAATACACAAAAGGACTGGAATGCCTCCTGTAAACAATGTACTGCCATGGGTTCAGACGAGGAAGAACTGGTGAGATCTAAATCCATGGGGCTGTTCCAGGGTTATTTGGGCTACAGGACAAAGGCCTGAGGAGTTCCACTGGTGTCTGCTCCTGTTGGATGTGTTTGGGGTCTCTTATCTGCTGCCAGCCACTTGGCGTAGTTGGATGTTCACTGTGCCCTCTGTGTTGGCCATTTAGCAATGGTAACTCTGATGAAGAAAATTTAATTTTAATGTATTGTCATGGTTTGCTTCCTTTCAAGCACTACCTCACTGAACAATCAAGACACAATTACTACTTACTTGGTCTCACATACTCTGAGAGGGAGCAGAAGTGGAAGTGGATTAACAATATGGAACATGACCCAGCCCTGTAAGCTCATTGCAGCAAGTCCCTGTCAGGCAATGTCTGGAAACAGGGAAAACCCCAAAGCCAGAGCAGACAGTCAAGAGCACAAGTGAGATCAGGGACTGAGATTGGGCCTGATTCCTTGAGATACAGATGTTTCTGCTTCCTGTGACAAGGAAGAGGGAGCCTTGAAGTCCTATGGGAACACAGGCAGGTCCCATCAGGATGGCAAGAGAGGACACAGCTGGAGTTCTGGTGGGGAAGGAAAGATCTGACTGATGGAGTTGTGTGGGGAAAGGAGGGATAGAGGAGGCAGGGACAAGAGAGAGTGTGATGTCAGATGGAGGATGAAGGAGACCAAAGCAGGGGAGGGTCTCTGGATGGGAAAGCTTTGCCCAAATACTTTTGTTGAGAACTGGGGAAGAAAAGTAAGGAGTGGGAGGGAGACTCCCAAGAAGGCAGTTTCTGCTCCCACTGACAACTTGGCAGAAAGGCCAGGGGCCACTGTGCCTTTCACTGCACCACATCAGCTGTGTCAGGAATGCAACTAAACCTGGCTTTCTCTCCCTCTTCAGGTTTAATATAAGTGGACCTCATGGTGACTATCTCTGCACAGTCATTGGATTTAGGGAAGTACACACTGCACCTTGCAAGGGAGTCAAATCAACACAAAATATGTGTGAAAAAGCTGCAACTCTTTCAGAAAAGCTGCAACGAAAGCTAGACAGAGAGCTAAAAAGAAGAGTTCCAGGCAGGCATGTTATCCCTAGCTTCCTGTAGGAAATGTGGATGGGATTTTCGACATTCATTTTTAGTTGTTCAAATACGTAGTCAAAGGTGCTCCTCCAGGCTCCCTCCAGACCTCTTGTCAACCTCAGACCACCCTTTTCCAAGATGGGAGTCTGAAACTGGGTAGATCCCCCTCCAGAGGAAGCTGCATTTGCCCACAGTGGGAGTCTGGGACTTGTTCCTCCCAGAGCTCTGACTTTCAGGCAGCCCCAGTCAGGGGAGATGAGTCCAGCCTGGGGGACAACTGTGATCCCTAACAGATTCCGTCTCTCACAAACATATCCATCTCTGCTCATGTGTTCCCAGTCCTGCCTGTCCACAAGAAGACACTTCCCAGACCTGCCATGCCCTGCTCTGCCCTGCAGCCACAAGTGCAGGTGAACACAGATACCTAGTTTGGCTCCTGTCGTGTCCCACAGATATGACTGACAGGACAAAGTCACGTGTGTGTGTGTATAAACCTTCCTTTGGACAAAACTGGTTGTTAAAAACCCAGACAGGGTACCAGACCCTGTGAGGCTGAAATGGGAATCACCACAAGAGGAACAATCCTCCACCACCACAGCTCTGTGAAATCCCCCCTGGTCCTGTGAAGGTCAGGGAAGGTGTATCAGGTTCAGGACATGTTGGGGAAGGGCACAGGATGCAGAGCAGCAGAGACCAGCAATGCCTGAAAAACAGAGTCACAATTGAAGCTTATCTGGACAGAAAACAGGACAATCAAACCCAGACCTACCAGGGAAGAAGCTGGTGAGAAGAATGAGAGTGACCTACAGGGACTGACAACACAGTGCACTGCCCTCTTTTTCCTGGAGAATGATTGAAGCACAAAATTGTGCCTGAAGTTTTTTCCTTCTTCGACAAGTTAGTGCCAATGCTAGAAACAAGTGGTACCAGGAAAACAGAGATGTGATCAGCAAACAGGGAATGTTACCAAAGCTCTTCTAATGTGCTTCAATGGCTCTTGGGACCCTGGGCTTTTGGGTCATTTTTTTACCATGTCCTTTGAGGTAGAATCATTCCTACTTAAAATGGTGACATTCCTGGCTCTCTCCTTAACCTGCAGGATGGAGAAAGCTCCTTGATGAAGTGATGGTGATGGTCAGGGTTCTCTTTGGGGGAAAATACCTTTTGTTTAATCAGAGAATTTATACTCATCATGTTGTGGCCAAAGGTAGTGAAAATGGAATTATACAGGAGAAACTGCCTCTTTCTGTCTGGAAAACACATTTTTATGTTTCTCAGACAAGCAATCCTCTTCACTACCCCCATTCAACAAGAGGCTTTGGAAATATATTTGTAGTTCTTTGCCTGAGTTTTGATCCCCAAAGAGCAAAGTAAGAACATGAAGCCGTAACAGAATAATGTCGGTGTCAGAAACCAGGAGCTGCACTCTTATTTCACAAGGAAGCTGAGATGGAGGGGTTCTTGGTTTGCGCTCAGGTGGAGTGCAAACTGGAGAGACTGGGAGAGCTCTCTATGTTGTGCTTCAGATGGCTGCCCTTTCATTTTCCTATTCCAACTTCTGGAATATGCCCCCTTTGATCATATAGGGCTCTCCTGAGGGCAAGGGGCAAGGAAACACCTCTTCCCTGGGACCACAGGTCTTGGAGACTTCAGCAAGCAGCAGATGCAAGCAGCTCTGCATCAGTTGTCACAGAAAGAGGGAAGCTGCCCTGGGCCCACTGTGGAACTTCATGAAATCCATCAAGCTGAGAAAGCCACAGAAAGCCACAAGACTCGGGACCAAACACTGCTTACAAGGAAATCCCTGACAAGGGCAGAAGTTTGATTGAAAGTGATTTATTTCCACTTCCTCTGTGTTTTTCTTTTTCACAAATTAATCTTCTCTGATTTTGTTATTTTATTTTTTAAACAAATGTTTACAACTTGAACTAGACAAGCCTGGAGTATGACATAAAAATCCAACATTTTTGGTTTTTTGGAAACATGTTTTTGCTCTCAGTTTCCAGTTTGGCAAATCAACATGTTTTGCTGGAAAAAGTAACCTTATGGCAAAAATATCTCAATGGGGTCACTGAAGGAAAATCCAACTGGAGATTAAGGCAGTTCAGTGCTAGTTAGAAATGAAAACACTCAAAGCTAAATCTCACTTCTTGTGTCACCCACACACTGGATTTATCTGCTAGAGGTGGAGACCATGAAGATGTTTAAAACCAGCCAAGGTGTTATGCTCTGGAGGGAACTGCTGTTGAGTTTTGGGGAGGGAGGTTGTAAAGAAATGAGTTCCAAAGGACATTAAGTCAGGGCAAAAGCTTTAGATTGTGGGAGAAACTACTGAGGAAAACAGCATTTCACACTTTCAAACAGAAAAGGAAGCAACAAACAAGTATGGCAAAGTGCCAGCTTTCAAGGAAATGTGAGTCCCACAGGCCTCTTTTAAACACAGGAATATGTTCTGCAGGAAGGAGTGCAAATTGTAAAATATTATCGAAAGGGACAATTATGACGACTGGGACAAAATCTGAAGGTCAAAAAGCTAGATACATATTTAAAAAAATTATTTAAACTGTTCAGGAATAGTCTGAGAGAGAAAATTGCATTTACAAAAGACATTATTTGTAGTTTTTAAGAGAAAGATGAGGTTTGATAAGAAATTATTTTCTCTACAGTGGGTTTCAACACATCTTATTTTTTTTGTAAATAAAATACAAACAGAAAGTTACATATCAACAAACCTAATGTTGGACTAAAAAATAACACAGGACCAAAATCTTTGTCATGTTCTTAAAGTTCTTTGGAATTCATATTTTAACTGGTGACTGTAAAAATTGCAACTGTACCAAAGACTTGAGGATAGCAATTGTCATACTAACATGTATTATATAACTTTATTTTCTTCCTACTATCTAATCGAAACTTGCCCTCTTTCAGTTTAAAACCATTCCCTCTTTTCCTATAACAACATGTATCTTAAGATGAAATTTTGATTTAGTTTAAGATATGTCAGGATGGCATTGAAAACGAATGCAGTGTTAAAAATAATGCCTCTTAGGAAAGAGGATTCATTTTAGGATACAAGGTACATTTAATTTTATTTTTTTTTAATTTGTTCAGAAGTCTCTGCTCCCTAATTTCCAGACCTTTTTTATTTTTTACAAACATTAAATTCAAGTCATAAATTTGATGATCACAAGGACTTTTGGATGGTGAAAATTTCTACATTGAAAAAGAGAGAATCATTTTTTTCCCTTCATTATAGGAAAAAACAGACATGATCAGTTGTCAACCAAAGGCCTCATCATGGAAACTCTCACTTGTAGTATCTTCTAGATGTGCAAGATATCACGAGACGTTAAAGATTCACTGGCTAAGAAAGCAAGGGACATGTTGATAAAGTAACAGATGACTAATATTGTCACGATAAATTGATAATAGATCTTCTTCTAGTATATGAATGGAAGATACCTTGACATGCTACTTTCTCACATCTTGCTGAGTTGAACAGAGTATTTGTCAGATAAGGAGGGAGAGTAAGCTTGTGAGTCAGAAATAACCCTGCCCCCAGCACATGACCAGAGCAACTGAGAAACATTTCACAGAAATCTCTTCCTCAGAAAGAAATGACTGTTTCTGTGTATTTCAGAGAAGGCTGTGGACACTGAGAAGCATCTCTCTGTGTTTGTGGGAAAAGGATGGCAAAGTTCCAAGTCTCAGGAGGATTTACATCCTTTAGACAGCACAGAGCATGACTACAGAAGCAAGATCACTCGTTTTCAATGACATCCTCTGAAACAGCCTGGACACAAGACAGGAAGGATGAAGATTCTGACTTCCATTTTTTTCCTCACTTTCTTTTTTCAAATTGGAAAAGAAAAGCTGCAATTTCAGCTGTGCTGTGATTCAGCTAGAGGTTGTGAATGATTTACCTTGTGCAGTCCCACTCTGTTAGGTTACAAAACAGTTCCATGTTGGACAGGAGTTTGGGATAGAATACAACACCAGACCTGAAAACTAGCCACAGGTACAGCACCTATAAACAAACATTCCTAGAGATTAATAAGAGCATGGATAGCATCACTGTTTAATGACTGATCTTCCCCTGAGGTTAAATCCCCTTGAGGTACATGCCAGTTTTCCCCATCCTCCCCCATTTTCCCTGAGGTGCACCCACGTCCTTGAGAAATAGGATTGTTTTGGAAACAGGTCCCATTGCCTGACTCAGCTCCTTTTGGGGTGCCATGCTGCTAAAGAACTTGCTTTTGAAGGTCCATGAAGCTGTTTTGGGTAGAGGAATGGGTTACAGGGTATGTTGCCAACCACCTGAAAGTCATCTCCACAACAGTAAGCATGTGTTTTACCAGGTTCATGGCAGCAATTCCAGTTGAGAACATGCTTGTTAGTCCAGCCAGACTGCTCCAACAGCCAGCTACTGCCAAGGAAGGAAAAGACAATCCACAGCCAACTGCTTTCCTGCAACAGGGGTTCCTGTGCAGGACCTCACCTCATCTCAGGGCTGAGTCACAACTGTGTGTGAATCATTGCTTTCTAACTCCTGGGGAGCAATATTCCCATGCAAATGGACTCAGCCAAAAGTCATTCTCTTTGTTTCAAAAGACACTTTCTGACCTAGCACATAAATTCCAAGAATTTCTTGGTTCTCATCCTGCCATAGAAAGAACCAGGCAATTTCCTTTCCCATCCTTCTACTCTCACACAGTCTAACAGGGAAAGAGGAAGTCGAGCCTGTGAAATTACATTGAGCAAGATGAAAATCTCCTCAGCTAAAATTAGCACCCCTCTTCAACAAATACTTCCCTCTGCAATTGCATTTCCCCCCCTTTCTGGTGGCATCTCCTTGGCAACAGGCCTCCTTACCAGCTAAATATGCACAACACTTGCTCTGTGCAAAGTTCAGTGGAGGAGAACTAAGGTCATGAGGTAAATGGGAGGTACCTTGGCTACAGCTTTCTAAAATTCTTCCTCACTGGGTTGAAGACATTTTACCCTACATATTAGATATGTTTTCTAAACCTAACTGCATCATATTTATTTGTGCCTAGTCGGGATTATTATTCTCAAAAATTCACTACCAAAAATCACTAAAATCTAGAGGCATTCAAGACTTAAGGAAAAAAAATCATATAGAGTAGAAACATAGATCAACTATATGTATACTTATCCAAAGAATTTCTGTGCAGACAGATCATAAATTCCTTCTCCAGTAGGCCTCAGCAGAGGACAGTTTAAGAAAATTACCCATGAGATTTATTATAGCTTTTGGTTTGGTTTTTTTTGTTTGTTTTTTTTGTTTCATTTTGTTTTGTTTTGGGTTTTTTGTGTTTTTTGTTTGGTTGGTTGGTTTTGGTTTTGGTTTTGGTTTTTTTGTTTTGGTTTTTTTTGTTTTTTCAGGGTTGTTTTTTGGGGGGGAACATGGTTGCCTGCTGTACAGGACAGTCGTCAGGTTGCGGGCCCTGGCTGGGCTGGGCCAGGCCAGGTGGCGACTGGGGGGGCGGGGGGTGGGCCTGAGGGATTCTCGTACCCACGGGAGGGCAGGTGGGGTAGTCCTGTTTGGAGGAGGGGGCAGGGTGGGACTGCGGGATCCTCAGGCCTGTGAGAGGGCGAGTGGGGCAGTCCCGTTTGGAGAGCTGTGGGTGTGCAGTGTGGGGGGAGGGAGCCTGTGGTGGCACGGCGGGGGAACGGGGGATGAGGTTGGGGAGGGAGGTTCTGGGGTTGGGGGGTTTGGGCTGGGCTGGGGCTGTGGGAGGTGCCTGAGCCCTGGGTGGGTGTGGGGACCCCTTATCTGTGTGCTCATCCCGCCCGAGTGTGTGTCGGGACGGCTCCCTGTTTCAGCATTGTTGCAGTGAGAGTTGGATGTGCTGGGCTTGGCTCGCTTGTGGCTTCTACCCAGGAATGGTTTGTTTTAAAATTATAGCATCTTGGAAGGGCGTTTAGGACAAGGGAATGTCCTTGGGTTCGAGTGTAGGAGGTTGAGGGGTAAAAGTAGGGAGAGAAAAGCTCGTCCAAATCATTTTAGTGGGGGAGAAGCTTGTGTGCCCTTATGAGGTTGCGAGCTGTGCTGGTGGTGGTACATGCCTTCGATAGGGTCCCCCATGCCAGATAGGTCAAAACTGAAGGGTCAGATAAAATGTGTCCATGGGCAGGATGGGCTCGCTAACCTTCCAGCAGTCATCCTAGGAGAAGAACAATTCTAATTCCAAACCCGGGCAGATGGAGTTCACTTAGCCCTGTAAGGCCATCCATCCAAGAGAAGGATACTCTAATTAAACCCATGTCCTGAGGACTTCACTGTCACCGTCCAAGCTTGTTAGGCCCTGACAGATGAACCTTAGGAGTAAAGGGTGGGACCAGTTCTGTGCATGCTGTGCCTCACCTAAAAAATCCACTGTGCAGGTTCGAAGGATATATCCACATCTGTAAGGCCCTGTAGCAACAGGCGAGGGACAAAACGGCAGGTGATAAGGTGCACTGGAAGCTCCAGACCCAACCCTGCATGCAGGCAGTTCAGGACCCCGGAGACGACAGCCTTGTTAGGTAACATCCTGAATGACCAAGCAGCCTTTTTCAAGGAGAGCACTGCTTGCTCCACATGGAGTGGGGCCTAGAAAAGGTGGTCTAACCAAAGCTCATCTCCACCCTTCACCTGGCTAGTTAACCGCAGCCAACGGGTGTCTTCTATTGCAGTCAAATAAAGACAAAGAGACAAAGGCATACACCTGCCTTTAAAGGTGTGTTCAAATTGACACTCGCATGCTGGAACATCAGAACCATGATTAATACTGTGGATAGTGGAGGTCCTGAGCATCGTTCTGCTCTAATTGCCCATGAACTGTCATGACTTAACATCGACATTGCTGCTCTCAGTGAAGTTCGTCTCCACAAGGAAGGCAGCCTTAGAGAACATGGTGCCAGTTATACGCTCTGTTGGTCAGGTAAACCCAGAACTGAAAGTCATCATTCAGGAGTTGGCTTCATGATTAAAATCTCTATTGTCCCAAAACTTGAAAATTTGCCGACAGGTCATTCTGATCATATTATCTCCTTACACCTCCCACTACACAACAAGCAACATGTTGTTCTCTTTAGTATATATGCCCAAACTCTCCAAGTTGACCCTGTTGAAAAAGATAAATTCTACATTGACCTGCGCCGCCTTACTCAAAAGGTTCCCGCAGATGATAAGATCATTATCCTTGGTGATTTCAATGCCAGAGTAGGAAAGATCTTTGAAACCTGGAAAGGAGTATTACACAAGCATGGTGTTGGAAACTGTAACAATAATGGACGCCTTCTGCTAGAGTTTTGTGTGGAGCAGCAGCTCACCATCACCAACACTATCTTTCAGCAGAAAGATAGTTTGAAGACAACCTGGATGCATCCTCGATCCAAACATTGGCACCTCATTAACTACGTTTTGGTGCAATAGAGAAGTGTTCGCGATGTTCGTCATACCAGCGTGATGCCCAGTGCAGAATGTCAAACAGATTATTGCCTTGTGTGTTGTAAACTTAACTTCCACCTTATGTTCAAATCTCCAAGGGGCAGTATTCCAAGGAGGAGACTCCAAGTTAACCATCGTCAAACAGCTACAGTGAGAGACAGCTTCCAGGTAAATCTTCAAACTAGACTCAAAGATCAAGATCATTCTATAGATCCCTCTCCCAAAGCGCTTTGGTAACATAATAAAAATAGCATCCTGCTGTCCTCTGAAGAATCCTTAGGGTTCTCCTTCAAGAAAAACAAGGACTGGTTTGATGAAAACAATCAAGAGATCCAGGAATTGTTGGTAAAGAAGAGAACTGCCCACCAAGTACACCTTGCTCAGTCATCTTGTCTTGTAAGAAAAGCGGCCTTTCGTCCTGCATGCAGTAAGCTCCAACAGAAACTTTGAGACATCCAGTACAAGTGGTGGATCAATCTAGCTGAGAAGATTCAATTATGCGCAGATTCGGATGATTACAGAGGATTCTATGAGGCTTTGAAAGCAGTGTACGAACCTATACACCAGGTCCAAAGCCCTCTACTCAGTACAGATGGTCAAATGCTTCTCACAGATAAAATTTCCATTCTGAATCAATGGTCTGAACATTTTCAGACTTTTCAGTACAAACCGTGTAGTTCAAGGCTCAGCAATTCAGTACTTTACACAACAATCAATGAAAAATAAATTGGATATTGCCCCTATTATGGGAGAAACTCTTAAGGCCATACAGCAGGTGAAAACTGGCAAGGCAGCTGGGGTTGATGGAATTCCACCTGAAGTCTGGAAGCATGGAGGCCAAGCACTTCATGGCAGATTTCACAAGTTTGTGGTGTGTTGTTGGGAACTAGGCAAACTACCATCAGATCTTTGTGATGCAGTCATCATCACTTTGTATAAGAAGAAAGGAGATAAATCAGACTGTTCAAATTACCGAGGTATTACTCTACTTTTCATTGCTGGTAAAATCCTTGCCAGAATACTTTTGAACAGACTAATACAGGTTATTGCAGAAGAACTTGTACCTGAAAGCTAATGTGGTTTCAGAGTCAATAGGAGTACCACAGACATGATATTTGTTCTCAGACAACTGCAAGAGAATTGTAGGGAACAGAATAAAGGACTCTATGTAACTTTTGTTGATTTCACCAAAGCTTTTGATACTGTGAGCAGAAAAGGTCTGTGGCAGATTTTGGAATGTCCCCCTACGTTCCTCAGAATGATCATTTTGCTTCATGAGGATCAGCGCAGCCAAGTCAGATATGGCAATGCACTTTCTGAGCCCTTTCTAATAACCAATGATGTGAAACAAGGTTGCATTCTTGCACCAACTCTATTCACAGTCTTCTTCAGCAGGATGCTCCAAAGGGCCATGGCAGACCTCGATGATCAAAACGGTATCTACATCCGATATTGTACTGACGGAAGCCTATTCAACCTAAGGCAACTGAAGGTCCATACTAAGACCTTAAATCATCTTGTCTGGTAGCTGCTTTTTGCTGATGATGCCGCCCTTGCTGCCCACACAGAAGCAGCTCTGCAGCATTTAACATCCTGCTTTGCTGAGGCTACTGAGCTTTTTGGGCTGGAAGTCAGTTTGAAGAAGACAGCAGTTTTCTACCAAGCTGCACCTCAAGAAGTCTTCCTTCATCCCCACATCAAAATTGGTGAATCAGAGCTCAAGTCAGTCCAGCAGTTTAATTATCTGGGAAGCATCATCTCCTCGGACAGTAAGACTGACAAAGAGATAGACAACAGGTTAGCAAAGGCATATAGAGCTTTCGGAAAGCTCCATAAAAAAGTTTGGTGTAATAAACACCTGAAGAAAAGTATGAAGATTAATGTTTACAGAGCCATTGTGCTGTCTACTCTTTTATATGGGTCCAAATCATGGGTCATCTACCACCACCACCTGCGACTCCTGGAACGCTTCCATCAACGCTGTCTCCAAACAATCCTAAACATCCACTGCACTGATTACATCACTACTATGTCTGTTCTAGAACAGGCAGCAGTTACGTGTATCGAGGCCATGTTGCTGAGAACACAGTTGCGTTGGGCAGGGCACGTCTCCAGGATGGAGGACTACTGCCTCCCTAAGATTGTGCTCTGTGGTGAACTTGCCACTGGCTGCCACAAGAGAGGAGCCCCAAAGAGGAGATATAAGGACTCCCTGAAACAGTATCTCAGCTTTGGCCATATTGATCATCATCAGTCTACTCTGGCCCTCAATCAGGAGACATGGAGACACGCTATACATAATGCTGCTGCCTCTTTTGAGAACACACGCAGAATCATTCTTGAGGAGAAAGGACAATGCAGAAAAAACCGTGTCTTGACAATATTGCCTAAGGAAACTTTCCACTGTGCCTTTTGCAACCGGACTTGTCTATCTTGCATTGGCCTTTTTAGCCATCAGCATGCTTGTAGCAAGCATGCATAGAATCTTTCTCAAATCTTTGTTCATGAAGCCTAGCCATGATGATGTTGTTTTTCAGCTACTTTGGAGGTTCTACTTCTGTTTTCTTTGACAACATAGTTTCTTCTATTGCCTTTTCTTCTTCCATCATAAATTTTCAGTTCCTTCTTCATCTTTCTCCTAGAGTTTGTAGTGAAATGGGATCTCTTTGCATTTCATAGGCTCAGTTTTGTAGTGCCTTTTCCTCAAATTTCCATGGCATGAGATCTTGAAGAAGTCAGAATGGGCTGTACTTTTTCCAAGCCGGCTCTGAACCGGGCCAGCAAACTTCCACAGGGCTGGAGGAGCTCAGGGCTCTCACACACTGATGTTAAGCACAGTAACTAGAGGAGTTCAGAGCACACATATGAATCAGAAAAAAAGGCACAAAACTCACAAATATAAGCACAAGTGAGACGGGGAGCTGGACTAGAATTTAAGTGTCATATTGGATGTCTGTTCCTTGCCTGAAGACAAACTATGGTGTGAATATGTAGAACTATAGACAGATTATGACAGGAGACACTAAATAAATCTTTCTGGTTTTGGTTATTTATTGCAAATAAGAGAGACCCTTCTGAAAATATGAAAGCAGGACACTGAAACAATCAAAATAATTTCATCATCTTTCAATTAAAATAGAGTGAGGTTTTTATTTATTTGGAGTACATATTGTTTGCTCAATATGCTCAGTTTACAAAACTGCAAAAGGAAGCGGCTCCTGTTTTTAGTCACCCATCTGTGAGCACACTAAAGCAGGAAAGACAGGGAATCAAACAGGAGAGATGAGAGGGACTGTCTTCTCCCTGTGTGCTCTCCATGTTCCCTTGTATTCACTTCCATGTCCAACACAAGCCAGCAGACAGCACCTGAGTCAACAGTGGGATGAGCAACAGACATGGTTCAGTGACTGAGATGGAAAGCTTCTCCCTGGACAGTCAAACTGCAGTGCCAAAGCAGACAGGGCTAATGGGCATATGATGAAACTGCTCTTTCTGACAAACCCATTTCTTCTCCTCCCAAGTGCCAGCAGATGGGCACGAGTGGCGAGTTCTTCCTCTTTCAGATCCTCCTTCCAATGCCAGATGTGAAACAAAGACCTAAAAAACTATTGCAGTTGTGCACAGCAAGGTTTTTGGGAACATGCCTTCCCCCCTGCTCTCAAACCACTTGCACATGAGGGTTGCTATTTCTAGGCCCTATTAAACAGCAACACAAAGCTAAAGGCAACATCCTCAGTAAAATTCTAAGTGGGTCTTACTGGGAATTAAAGGGCTGACATTACTACTACATTCAGTAGCAATATACAAATTCAACTGTGAATCACCCAGTTCTTTCTGCTCTACAGATGAACAGCTGTATCAAAATCAAAGGGCCACAGAAGCCCAGGGTACCTGAGACTGGAAAGCACCTCTGGAAATCGCCTGGTCCAACCCCCTGCTCAAAGCAGGGTCAGCTACAGCAGGTTGCTCAGCCAGAGTCTGTGGATGGAGACTCCACAACCTCTCTAGGCAGCCTATTCCAATGTTCAAACAACTTCACTTTAAAAGAGGGGTTTTTTTATGTTTAATGAAATTTCCTCTATTCAAATTTGTGCTCATTCCCTCTTGTCTTTTCACTGCATATCACTGAGAAGTCTGGCTTCATTTTCCTTCTTCCCTTCCGTCAGATATTTATACACATTCACAAGATTCCCCTGAACCTTCCCTTCTCTACACAGTCTTACCCTTTCAGACAGCATAGTGGTGGATTTTGATCAGTTTTGACCCAGATTTATCTTTCTGATTATCAGTTTCCTTCAGAGGAAAAGAAACAATGTCCATTTACAAATACAGTAATCTGCAAATATTTTATGCAATAGAAAGCCAAGAAACAAATCATGCTTTGCTGTGACACTGTGGCATATGCTGGCAGGTGAAAACACAAAGCTGGAGAGTGTAAACATTGGGATATCCTCACTCTTTTGGGTGTGCAAAGCCAGTAGACCTGTAGGATACAAAACTGATGCTGTTACTGGTTACTGTAAACAACGATGTATTTGTCCTCTTTTCATCAAATTTATCAGTTCAACATGTGAATGATGAACCTGTAGCTTAGGACAAGAATGCTCTTTTTTCTTGATCTAAGTTGAACTTGCAAGCGGGATGGAGAGTACCATCCTTTTTATTTATAAATAAACCTTTCTTCTGAAGTGCACTTGGGAGATGAATGATCCCCTAAGTAGCAATAAAATGAAAGAGGCAAGTAGAACAAACAAAGAATAACACTATCACCGCAATTTTTATCCAAGTATTTTGTTAAAAGCCTTTATTTAAAAACTTGTAGATGGATACAGTGGAGCAAATGTTGCCATTGTTTATATCTTATAGAATTCCTCCCTAAATTCACTATGCTTAAGCAGAACTTGGTTTTACTGTTGTTCTAAACTATTTTGGTCATTCTTGATTAAAGCTAGGGCACTGAGTTAATCAAAGTCATATTTGTTTGGTTGTTGGGTTTTTTTGAGCTGTAAAATGTTGTGTGTAAAAATATCTGTAAAAAAATACTCGGCATTTTTCCAAAACCTTTCAGCCTGGCAGGTGATGCAGTTTCACAGTCAACTGGGAAACATGGAAGCTTCCAGACTTTGGTATGATTGAATACAAAACACTTTAAAAATATTTGCATATCTTGTATATGAAACTCAAGTCATCAAGGACAGAATAGCTACAAAATTGACTAAAGAGCCATTACTAAAATGAGTTGCCTATAAAATGAACAAGCTAAAAAAGTACAATCAGAGTTGAAAAGTGAATATTGCAGTGTAAGTACAATGTACTGGTACCTGATCCATCACCTCTCCACAGAAGTGCCTCATATCCCTGATACCTCAGGTATGTCTCCAGTTAAGATGTATCTGGACAGACATCTCAGTATTATTTCTGGCAGCAGGAGCAGCAACAACATGCTTGAACATCTGAAACCCAGCAATTCTTGTCTAGGCTGTTTCACAACCTGTGGTTCCAATGGTAGCAGTAAGTCAGTGCAACTGTCCCAGCTTTCCTTCCCTGCCCCTTGCAAAGCAACCCTTTCCTTGTCTTCTAACTGTATATACCCAGCAACTACCACCTGAAGATAACCAATGACCCATTGTAGATTAGAGAGTCACTGAGGCGCAGGAGAGGGAAAGAACATCTTGATGTGCTCAGAAATCAGGTTCGTAAAATGTTCCATGAGGACCCCAAATGTTGCCCCTGAAAAGGCCAAGAAAGGGATTCATCCTATTGACAGATTGTAGGGAGCATGTCTGAAGGCACAGGGGATGTGCCAGGGCAGTGGGCCCGAGAGAGCATTCGCAGGTCACATATAACTCTATTGGCTGAAGAAGTCACATGGTAAACAGGGATATAAGGAGCGGGAATTTTGAAATAAAGCCTCTTTGACCACACCACCACGAGGAGCGTTATTATTCCTTGTCATACAAGGGCAGCCGTTACTACAGATGGCGCCCGAACAGGGACATTTTTGCTTATATTAAGCTAATTACCCTGGACTCTTTTAGCTTATATTAAGCCACATATTCTCCTGAATCAGGAAATTAGCCGGTGGTTCCGGGATCGTCTCAATTCTCGGAGACGGGAGCCTTTACCACAAAAAACCTTGACGTCAATAAAGCCGTGGTCTCAGTAGCGTCTGAGAAACGGAAAGTGAATTTAGGAGCTCCAAAAATATTAGGAAAGTGCACGAGAGAAGAGAAGAAAGAAGTTGAAGAAGAAGCCGAGAAGTCGGAGCAGCAACCGGAGAGAGCGGAGAGGGTCCAACACAACATCAAACGCGGTGAGTCGGACTGGGAGGCATTCCGCACGCCTAAGACTGCTCCCTGGGTGAGAGCGTGCCTGCAGCTCGGAGACCCGGGCCGCGGAGCACCTTAAGATCGTCAGGGAAAAGCCTGTTGGTTCCCGTGCGTCGGTCAATCTGGTAAAAGCGGCCTTGCCGCTGCCGAGAGCACCGGCCGGACCATGTGTGAGAAGCGGTTTTGCCACTGCCGCATCTTAACATTCCCAGCCACCGCTGACCCCCGCGGAGCCCCGCTTCAGTTTTCTGTCCAGCAGAAACTGCCGCGGCTCCCCACCTGCTCACCACCGCTAACTGACCCTGCGGGCGTGCTTAAAAAGTACCGCTGCAAAAGCCCCCGCGCCGCGTTCAAACCGCGTGGGGTTTTACCGAAAGCGCCACGCCGTGCCTTCCTGATACAGCGCGCCCCAACCCCCGCACCACCCAGCGAACTGCGGGAGCCCCGGAGCCGCCGCTGCCGCGCCAAACCCTCGCCGCCGCAAACGCCGTGCTCGCCAGAGACGGAGCCAGACCTGCGCTGAGCCGCCGCCGCATGACTGAGACGCCGCCGCCAGCGCCGCCGCCGCCGTTCGCCGCTTCAGCAGCCCGCACACGCCGATTGCCTGCACCCCAAGTGCCGCTTCTGCAGCCAGCCCCGCGCCCGTCGCTACAGCTGCCCCTTGCCTGCCGCTGCCGCGCCGCCGATCGCAGCCGCACCGGGACACCAGCCGCCGCCGCGCGCCCCTCCACGTCACAGCCGCAACAGACCCAGACCCCGCAGAGACTCCGAGAGAAAAAACCGCAGAGAAAAGACTGCCAGATAAACAAAACTGCTACACAAAGGACTCAGAACTCGTAGATAAGGTAAACACAGACACTTGTTTCCATAGAAACCTCATGATACATTGAAACGAAACACACACACAGGCGATTGCCAGCTTTTGCAATATGAAGCAGTTTACTCGGTTATAAACTCTGCCTGCACAAGGCACACAGGGAAAAACAAAAAACCCACAACGCACCCCCCGCACACACTGCTGGTAGCAGCACAACACAACATAGTAATAGAAACTCAGGGAACACACCGGGACAAAAGGGATGGGAGCCGGGAGAACACAGTCGCTGGGAGGGGACAGAATTGCCATGCAAGCTCCTAGCCCATGGGACCACAGCAGGCAATTCTGTTACAGCGATGGGGAGGCTAATTCAGCGTACATACCCCATTTCGCTGTAGATGAACAGCGACCACGTGACCCGGTGTGGCCGGGTCCAACCCTATATAGGGCTACAGAGAACCTGAGGCATTTGATAAGAGGTTCTGGTCTGTCTTTAACCAATATTTTCAAATATTTGGAGGCATTGAGCTACATCTATCCTTTCACTACATATGACTGGGAAGAATTGGTAAAATTAGTTCTCAGTGACACCCAATATACAGTTTGGTTAACTGATTTTCAGAAAAATTGCTCTATTCATATTAAACACCCACGGGCAGGCATCACGGCACACCAATTAAGCAAGAAAACAAATTATAATTCAGATTTACAATCAAAGTACCATAGAGAGATAGCCAGGCAAGCCCTAAAAGCTATGGGAAGCATTCTCACTGCAGATCAAGATGATCATCTGTCCCCCATTAAAGAGTTACAAAGTTATACTGAGTTAAATTTAAGATGTGTAGACCAGCTGCAGTCTGCTTTAAACAAGCAAATTAAATACAATGAAGCCAGAGAGATGCTGTACAAGCATTTGGCTTTTGAAAGAGAAAATGCAAATTGTGAAGGAGTTTTGCAGAGCCCTCCTGCAAGGGAGAACTGTGACTTTATTGAGCTGGTAAATCCTACCAGAAGGCTAGCTCTGAGAAGGAGCTACCTGCCTCTTTAGCTGCAGCTTTAGACGCCCAGATAAGAGTACAGAAAGAAGTCAGACACACAGCTAGTTGTATTAGTTGTGGAGAAATAGGTCACTCTCAGGAAGATTGCCTTTGGAAGCCCCTAGTACCAACATTCCATAAACACCCTAGCAACACAGAAATGACTGAGTTATACCAAAGGTGCCATAAGCAAGGCAAAAGATGTGCTACAAGCATTATACTGCTTGTAGGAGCCCTGCTTGCTGTAATCCTTTGTGGTATTACTTTTCATGTGCAAGAAAGGAAACAAATTAAGGCAAGCCACAATATGCCAATAACCAGTCCCCAAAATACCCGTGTATCCTGTACCCCAAAGAAAAGTGACAGGTGGAAAACATTGCAAATGTTAAGAGCAGAACATGCAGTCAAAAAACATGCAGAAGCCTTGCAGATTGGACTGCCCCTACCTATAAAGCTTCTAGCAAATTGGCCACGAGTGGTAACTGATTCAAAAAACCATTCCTTTACCATTCTCCTTCACCCGGAGGGTGCCCAGAAACCTTTCTTTCCCATCATGGTTTTAAACAGTGCACAATCTGTGCAAAGTCACTGCTGGGCTGCCCTTCCTCAGAGGATGCAAAATACATCGATAAAGTATCAGACAGCCATAATACATCATTATGCAGATGACACATTAATAACCACGGCCACAAGAAATGAACTGCTATTTGTTCCTGCTGCTTTAACCAAAACCACCCAAGATGCAGATCTTCAGGTTGTTTCAGGAAGAATCCAACAACCACAACTCTGGACTTGCCCGAGACGAGAGAACCCAGCAAAAAAGTTCTACACAGCTGACACAACTCGAGGTAAAAAACATTTATATTTACACGAGTTGCAGAAGCCTCAGAGAGCTACCAATTGCTTAAAACCTGTTTTAACCATAACCATAGGGGATCTATACCCTCTCTTTATGTTGCTAAGGGAGAACTTCAATTTAAAGTCTGACAAATCGTTAGCTGCAGAGGCAAACCAAATGTTAGAGAATTATACCAAGGTGATAAAAGGCAAATAGAACAACAGAGATGCTGAAAGGCAATTCTACCTAGTTCTTGTTTCCAGCAGGTATGAAGCATTGCAGTTTGTTTCAGTGGGATCAAACTGAGAGAAGCCCACTGTTGGTTCTAGAACAGCTTTTTCTGTCATAACACACCACCTAAAATCTGTGTAAACTGCTAATATGTTTGCAAGCTTGTCATTTAGGGCAGAGTACGACAGAGAGAACTGGACGGAAGAAATCCTGCCTTTACCAACATTCCAGCTTTGAAAGACAATTTGGATAGGATGACAGCTGAGGACGCTGGATTTTAAGATGCCCTGGCAAGTTTTAGTGGTAATATTTTAATTCACCTCCTTGAGCACAGATTGTGACAGAAATCTGCAATTTGCCTTTAAAGGTCACACCAGATGCAAAACTGAACCAGTGAAAGGCCTCATGGCCTTCACACATGCATCTGGAAAACCACAAAATGCTGCAATGACTTGAATAAATCCTGCCACAGAACAGTAGGAAAACTACAGCCATGAACCAAGCTTCTGTATAGTTCTGAGACTGATTGTCATTCATGTTACCTTGGAAAAGTTTTTTTAGATGTTATGATTGTGCTTATTATGCTATAAGGTTAATATCCTGTCTTAAAAGTTAATTTCCTTGAGATATTGTTAACCCTTACCTGTTGTTTAAAATGCGTTCTGTTTGGTTCCTGTGAGTTGCAGAAGGTATGATTTCTATATATATGTACACAAATCACATCCTGACATGCCACAGACAATAACTGACAGTAACTAAGAAGCTGCTAAAGCAGCAATGTTTAACACTATACCCAGAGTTTTAAGGCAAGCAATTGTCTCATTCATTACATCAGAATACAGGTTCTCTAAAGAGACCATTCAAAATAACAGTTAATAAAAACTACATCATCAAAGTATGCTCACACTGTCAGGAAATTCCAGTCATGCCGTGTCAGAAAGTATTAACCCTAGTTGGTTAATAGCAAGTGAGTTCTAGCAAACAGATATATACATCTTTGAATTAGACATGTTGAAAATGTACATGCAAATAGATACACATCCACAAAGCATAACTGCTACTACATCCACTAGACAAAACACAAAAGTGTAAAACACATGAGTTAGTTGCTTAGCAACCTTGATACACTAAAATGGATTAACATTAATAATAACCAGCTACTTCCTATCAAATAGGAAAATTCTCATATCACGAGCATTCCACATTGAACCATAAAACAGCAAAAGCACATCACATTTTGAAACACATGCTAAATTTAAACAAAAGGGGGGAGAACCAGTGTAACCTGTAAGAACATCTGTAAAAAGCTATGTACGTTATCAATTTTTGAGTTGTGACAGTGCTGAAAGAAGCAGGTCTGAAAAGCAGTACACACCTCAAGCGTTTGTTTCTCCCAAACTACTAATCATGGTAAGAATTGATTTCAGGACATTGGACGAGATCCCTAGGTTTTGTGACTCAAACAGAATTCTCCCAAGTGTGTAAAACCCTATTCAAATATGTGACCACAGCAGCAGGAACCAGAGCAATGCAGAAGTTTGAAAAGAGTTATGTTATGTTCCAAGTTTACATTAGAAAATGACCAATGTGGTGAAACACAGTCTCTGAAATGTGTGTGTGTGTGTGTGTTCATGTGTGTTCAGTGTACGGTGGCCACCGATGAATGAGATGAGTGAATGAATGAAAATAGTTGTTTGACAAATCAAATAATGGAAAACAAAACACCTCACAAAATAACATCACCTCAGCCACAGGTCGCTTTTAAGAAATTGAAGTTTGCTAAGATTACCCTGTTTCTTAAATAAAGTTAAATCTCCCAGTTATAAAAACCCTCAGATTAATAAAAGTTATAGTTTACACACGGTTGGGCTAAGGCCCTAAGTTAATAAAGTTATTCTCCAAGTTGCACTACCCTATAAGACTATAAGAAGTTTTAAAAAAGGTTTACAATAGAAGTATAAGAAGCCAAGCAAGCAGTGTGCTGGGTTACTGCGAGTTTGACAGTTTACAATGTTCTGAATGTTTGCACTGTTATTTACACTGTTGTTTTGCACTGTTTTTGTGACTTCTTTAGATAATAAAGAGAGGGGATATGTAGGGAGCATGTCTGGAGGCACAGGGGATGTGCCAGGGCAGTGGGCCTGAGAGAGCATGCACAGGTCACATATAACTCTATTGGCTGAAGAAGTCACATGGTAAACAGGGATATAAGGAGTGGGAATTTTGAAATAAAGCCTCTTTGACCACACCACCACGAGGAGCGTTATTATTCCTTGTCATACAAGGGCAGCCGTTACTACAACAGATGACTGTTATTCCCCAGCTGCTCTCACTGGAGTCTTAAGGCCAGAAGCACATCACCAATGGCATCCATCTAAAAACACTGCTGGCCAGAAGGGATGAATTTCCAGAATCTACACTGGTCTCTTGTGACTCCACTGCTGCTCAGCTCTGCCCACTGCTGTCCTTTTCACTAGTACTCTTCTGGGTATTTTTTCCCTACTCAGCGCTCATATACAGCAAGGCAATTCCTCATGGACACTGTCAAGACCTGGAGGTGAGCATCTGTAGGCTGTTTCGTACAGCCTACAGGGAAGATTAATTAAAGGAATACAATAAGGAATGTGCCGTGTTCTTTACAAGAAATCACCCCATCTTCTCTTTCTAACTCCCCTGCAAATAAGCCTAGAATGGAGGGTAGATAAAGTTCTCTTGTGGACATTTTCCCCCATGTTAGCTTGTATTAACCCTCTGCTGAGTGCTTGAATGTCTGCTCTTCCAAACATTTTGTATCTTACACTTTTTCGTCCTCACCTTTGTCTTATGGGAGGCTCCTCAGAAATGTAAGTGTAATTAGCTCAGCTGATGAAGAAAGACCTTTTTATTCCTTTGATATTTACACCATAAATGTTTGGGCTGCCGATACTTTAGTCTTGAAATTCTTTAAGGGTCAAGTGAAAATAGGAGAGAATCCCTTTTTCTCCCTGCTACCCAAAACTCTTTTTGTCAAGAGAAAAGGGACTGATTAGCCTAAGAAGTGTCCACTACACATTGATCTTGACAACTGCTCAAAGTGCAAGCCCTCTTTTATCTGGATGGTAATCACTATTCCAGTGCCAGGACCCTTCCTCCATGCAGTGGGAAACAAACTGGCAAAAGAAAGGCCCTTTATCCCTGTGCCCTGGTGGGGTCTCTGAGTAGGAAAACTGGAAGTGTTTCTTGGCTATACGACAGATGTAATCAGAAGAGAAACAGTGCAAGGCTTGCTGGAACACCTCTTCAGCAGAGGGGTTTTCCCTCTCCAAAAGTCTCCAAGAACTGCCTTCTGCACCCTGCAAGGGAGATGTAAACTAACTGGAGCTTCGCGTTGGAATCACAGCAGGGTTGTGATCATCAGCAATGAGTTGGCCTCACCAGCAACCAGGGACATCTGTAGAAGTTTCTCATCAGCTGATTTGGCTGCACACTTGTAGGCAAAATTAGCAAAGACAGAAAAGGTAGACAAAGTTGCAAAGACCGTAATACAGCTGAGGAAATTTTTATAGGAGTCACCAGTGTCCTGGTCTAACAAAGCAAATATGAAGATGGCAATCACAAAATATAAGGGTGCTAGAAGGAAAGCTGATATCCCAAAGATAATACTAACTGATTAATAAGGTGATGCCCTAGATGATACCTCATTAATCATCTGGATGGCTTTTCCATACACCTTGGTATCTTCACGGACCATCTTCAGCTGGTCAGGCAGTGCCTCACTGAATGTGCCTCCTCTCCATCTTGGAATGACCTGATCATCCACTGCAGGCAGGGCCAGGAGGCATTTCCCACTGTAAAGGGATGGGGGGCTATAATAAACCATGGTGGCATTTTTCATCTCGTTGTTGGAAGTGCAAATAACTTTGATAACTTTATGCAAAAAGTGGATGTCACTGGTGTCAATGTAAGTCAAATGGGTGAAGTTTAGCAGCAGCAGACAGGGCACCAACATGATGGGGATCATTGGCTTCCTTTCTAAACAGTCTTGGAAGATGGGCAGATTAGCTTCCAGAAGGCACCACCTGCTCTGGACAAAGTCAGGGTTGAAGATTAAGACAATTTTCTGGTTTCCTTGTATGGCCTCAACCATGTTTTCAATTATTGATTTACCTGGTATAAAGTCCCTCTCATGATAACAGGCCTTCAGATCTGTAATCATGGCTTCTAAGCTCTGGATAACGGTCCTTGCCCAGTCTTAATTGCTGCTACTGTAGCTGACGAAGATGTAGTGTCTCTCATGGGCTGACAGTGCAGGTAGCTCAGAAAGGATCTGTGGTCCTTGAAGATCTGTCATTCCTGCTCTTGCAGATATTGTAGAACTGGTCTCAGTAATACAAGTATCTGAAATGGGTTTAATTTCCTCTTTGAAATCTGCCATTCTTTGCTGCAAAAGCAAACCATGAAAGTACAAATGATTAAATCATTCTCTGCAGAAACAGAAATAAAAGGCATAATCATGCATACCATTTATCCTGTTTGTGCTTCTCTTCTCAGGCTACACTGTACATTTGTGGTTTCACAGACACACTGGTGATGGTGACAGACTCCGAATTTGGAAGTTGGGGTATAAGCCTCCAGCTTAGTCCCTGGCTTCAACTCAACTCCATGCTGGAAATTTCAGCCCCTTTGGGAAACTTCAGTCACTGATTCATACTTCTATTTTAATGCAGTGGAATTGTTTATGTGAGCAAATCTATCATCTATGAATTAAACTATCTACTCACCTATTTAGAATTTTGATTAAGTTACAATAGTAATTATAAGTAACTATATATTTCATTCAAGCATTTCCAACAGTAAAGCTCCTTAGTGATAAATAAACTTGGGATTTAATATTAGGAATGCACAGAATAACGTTCACTACTTTTGATCAACACGGAGAAACAAGAAGCAGAGTAAGTGCAGTAGCCCTCTTGAGAGAACTCCCTGCAGACCGCCAGGATGTGTCCTGAACCTTCTTCCACTGTCTGTCCCTCGCTTCAACCTGGCCATGCAAGAAAAGAAGAATTGTAATGAGTAAGTAAGGAAGAAATAAACAAATTGTTCATCAAAATATATCTTAAAATAATATACTTTATACTAATATAGTTAAAAGTTCGCTTAGGCTGAAAAACATAAGTTGCAGAATAGTTAACCATAATGCTGACATGACAAATTGTTAAGCTTTGCTAAATGGGTATATATCCTGTTATTCTAAAAGTGTATTGTCCGAGTGCACTTATAAGGCAAGAAGGAGACGGATAAGGAACAGAGGGTCAAGTACAAGGACGATAAAGAAGAACCAGGACTGCCATCTGGAAAGTCCCACATACCAGGCCTCAAGGACAGCAGACTAATCAAACTACTGGTGGGAAGTCCCTAGCAACTAAACTGAGCCCGCGAAAGAAGGACCAAACAGAATGGAGTCCGCGAACCTAAGTCCAATGAAGAGATGACAAGTGACTGTGGGAGGGGAAATTAATAAGGGTATAAATGTTGCTGTTTGCTTGTTCAGCTTGCGGACCGTAAGTGGAGCAAAGGTCTCCCCCGTCACCCAGTGCGCTGTTTTGCTTATTTGCACTTTCAAATAAATCTTATAATAAATTTTTACTATTTTGGTTTGATTTAACCATAACAGGATGGAAACAAATTGTCTTGGAGCCCTTTATAAGGGTTGGGGGTATTCACTGTGGAGGTTTTTGTTCTTGGTGTGAAAATCTCTCCAAAACAATCCATCCATCCACACTGGAGAGGCTGTGGGGAGATCTCTTAGTTTAACAAGATTACAACTTCAGAATTAAGAGAGACTTCAGATGGAAGTGTGGAAGAGGAAAAAGAAACAGCTTTTTACTAACAAAATCTGAATAAACAACAAATGGTGCAATCAAAAACCTTCAGAGGAAACAAAACAAAGTCCCAATTCCCCAGGTGGGGGGAGAAACCCGCAGCAACCCGAGGGGGGGGGGGGGGGGGAAATGCAGGACTGTAGTTGCTCGCAGCCATGTGCACTGGCAGACAGAAATGAAGGAGTCCTTTTTCCCACAGGCAATCTTGAAAGCAGAATACCTCGCTCTGAGATGGGTCAGTCTCTCTCTCTCTGCTGTTCTCTGTGAGGTGTCCCGTGGGGAAAAAACTTCCTCTCAGGAAAAGAGAATGAGGAGGCCAAAAACTGGGTTCCTGCTCTGTCCGGTCCCGGACCAAACCCCAAAAGCCCCCAAACAAAAAACTCCCCAGCTGTCCCTGCAGCCACTGTGCTTTCCCGCGAGACCTGTCCCTCTCCCCACTCCTGTGCTGCCTGTAACAGTTCGTTTGGATACATGTCCAGAATAAAGACAAGTGCCAGAAATATTCAAACACACAAAATATCTTTTATTACAGTGAGAATAATAATAATAATAATAATAATAAACTTAGCAAAGTGAATCAAGAACTAAAAAGGATACAAAGTAACTACCTTATCGGGTGGAATTAAAACAAATACTACAAACAGCATTTAATACAGTATTAACTAGTGAAAAGAGGAGGGCTAAAGGGATACCAGAAAAGGGATCTTAACACAATATTATGGATAACTACTAACACGACATTGGTTAGTAAAAAGGAAATTAAAGGGAAATACTATGAACAACTTATTTATGTAACAATATTCAATAATAAAAGGGGAATTAAAGGAATGCTAAAAGGATATTAAAAAGTTTGTTCTCTCAGTTGCTTCCTATCAATAAACTGTGCTTACCTACACAGACAGGCCAGGGCTGTCAAGATCTGCAGCAGCTGGTCAGTACTCATGCCTAGCGGGCGTCCCCGCGGAGCAACAAAGTCTCGGTGGTAGGATGAGTATCGCACAACTCAGCAGTCCCAACACCCCATTTTTATCAGTTCCACATTACACTACGTAGGGCCAGTACGCAGTATAAGGTGATGCCTGAATGGCAGCCAAACACCGCCTAATCATTACCTAATGGCAACAGTCTGCACACGCCCTACTTGTAGGGCAAGGGGCGAGCGACCCCTGCCCACATAATCTTCCTCCCATCATCATCTTTCTCACCCCTATGTATGACCTCTACCACTGTGTTTCAAGGGTAGATGCATCTATCTTGCAGTATGTAGCAAAACCAAGGAAGAACTCAGCTCTGATAATAGGGGATATCAGGCTGACTTGCTAAAAAGCACGATGGACCTTACAATTAGCTTGTGCCATGAAGTTACATTGTACCATACTCTAGCTGGTTTCACATCCTAATATGATTCCTTTCTCACGCCTCTATGCTCCATCGATCCTCTAATTCAGAAGTACCCCCCTTACACTGCCCCGCACGTGCAGCTCCGCTCCACAGCCCCACCACCCCCATCTGTTTTTTTAGGACACGGGGTCGAGACCCTAGGGAAGAAAAAGAAAATTCCAACATCTCTTTTCAAACCTGTGACAGGAGAATACAATGACCCTTCCAAACACCAAGATGCAAGATGCCTGTTCCCCATAAACAATGAAGTGTAGTAAGGCTCAGGTTTTGTCACGTTATATTACTCCCTGTATCATCCAAGACCTCATTAATCTTAGAAAACATTAATTTTATGATAGCAAAAAGATCTAAGGGATGCCAAACTCTGTCATTCTACTCACAAACACTCTCAAATACTTGCCAAGAACTGCATGAGCAGTGCAGGATGTTCTCTGACATCTCCAGCCTCTCCTTCCACTCCCTTGCCAGCCGATGGCAAGTGAAATCCTACTCTTCTTCCTGCCCTTTACCTCTGACACCTCAGAAAGGAATTCCCCTTTTGCTGAGAACCTCAGATCAAAACTAACCATCTCTGACAGCGTCAGCACAGAGACCCTAAGCCTGAGGAACAGCCCGGGAGCTGCGGATGGGGCATCATCCTCACCGTGTGAAGGAAAGCGGTGCAGCAAGGAGGAGGAAATTGTTTACTCTCCACCTGGGAAGAGGTGAGATCAAAGGCTCCAAGGTTGCTGATTTCAGCGGCTCCCTTCCAGAAAGGAGCCGCCTTAGTGACAAAGGGGGAGGGCACTTGGCAAGAAGACAAATTTCCTTCATGCTCTTTGGGGCTTTGGTGCTCCATGGCATGCCTTCAAAATATGTGGAAAACAAACTGAAGAATGCAAAGAAAGCTCAGTGCACATCAAGTGACCCACCTTGGACATCAGTGATGAGTCACCATTTCAAAAGTCACAGGTGACCTCTGTGCATGCATGTGCTCTTCTCTCTTCTCTGGTTGAGAAAGGACCTATCAGGACAAGCAACTGGCTGATGAGGAGGCTGCAAAGTCTCATTTCAGTGCTGGTCCCTAAAGCTTCCTGGAGCAGAGGCACAGCCTGCAGACATCATGGGCAGAAACATCTGACACCTGTTACCTGTGCAGGGGATGTGGGGACACCAAACTGAGCAGGCAAAATCTACAGTTTGACTTTTTGGAACCTCTTTTTGGTTTGTGGCTGCAAAGGCTTCACATGGTGAGTGTCTTTTCAAGGTGCTGAACGTGCTGGTTGCTCTATGGTGAAACACATATTATCTATAAAGAAATATAGGGACAATACTGGAAGATAACATTTACAGAAAGTACATCTACTAATCTTTATTATGACCAGACCATCAGGTTCTGGAGATAAAGGTAATTAAGTACCTTTATATCATCTGAGATTTCCATCTGAGGTTTAACCTCCCTGTCATGCTCATTTTTACATTTTTCTCTTTTTATTCAGCTTACTAGTATTATTTTCATGTTGTTACAACACTGTGGTGTTCCATATTCCATAACTCCATATTCCAACCCTCCCTTCTTATTCCTGTCCTCCCTCAAGTAATTTTCAGTGCTAAGAATGTAATTTCTGGAGGATGACAGCTATGTCTTCTACTCAATAATAACAACACACAGGTGATATGAACAAGTAAAGAGCAATCCTATTGAATGCGGGCCTTACCAAAAATAAAAATGCAGCTGATAAAGCAGCTGAATTCTTTTCTCTTGTGCCTCCTATTCCAAACATTCCAAAACAATGTTTTGCAAGACTTCTGTGGCAGAGGCTTTTTAGTGTAAAAGGCTTAGTTGGCTCACTTTCATAAAATGTTTAGTTCTTCTCAAACACTAACCTAAGTTCTGCAGTAAATACAATTTGTTAATACCTCTGTTAAATACTTTCTAAAGGAGACCAAATTTTTTAATATTCAAAACTACTAAGCACATGTGATGTCTCATAAGCTGCTCAGTGTTATTTCGGCTACATTCATCCTTCACCATTTTATTTCATTTCATTTCATTTCATTGATAACACATGGATATTTTCTTCATTATTTTTATTAATCTGACTAGTTTCATGTTATTCAACAGAAACGCTTCCAAATTAATAGATAAGAAAATGCATTTGTCTTTCCAGTCTAACAATTTCACTTTGAGAATTGCAGGAACCTCTCAATATCATCCTGGAAATATGTCACCTCAAAAAGTAAGAGGAATCATAGAATCACAGAATGGTTTGGATTGGGGGGGACCTTAAAGATCATCCAGTTCCACCCCCTGTCATGGGCAGGGGCACCTTCCACTAGCCCAGGTTGCTCAGAGCCCCGTCCAGCCTGGCCTTGAACACTTCCAGGGATGGGGCAGCTTCTCTGGGCAACCTGTGCCAGTGAATAGCAAAACCTTTATAACTAATAAGAAAGAAACGTAATTTTGTTCAGATGAACACAGGGTTAATGAAAAATAAACTTCAGGACTAGCAAGCAAAAAGCAATAAGAAAAAAGCAAGTATTTCAGTACTTTCCTCCTTATTTACTGGCAGGATTCTTATGGTACAGAGACACACAGAGAGCAGGGAGCTTTGGGGGGCCTGGTCAAAACAAGAGTTCTCACATCACCCAAAAATATCAGAAGTCTTGTTTGGGGTACAAATCCCTCAAGGTCTGATGAAAGCCTCAGAGAACTCACTAATAGTTCTTCTGTTGACTGAGGAGGGAAATGAAGATGAACTGACAAAGTCAACTGAGAGCAGGGTAAATTACCCTGTCCAGAGAAGCTGTGGCTGCCCCATCCCTGGAAGTGTTCCAGACCAGGTTGGATGGGGCTCGGAGCAATGTGCTCTAGTGGAAGGTGTCCCTGCCCACGCCGGGGGGGTTGGAACTGGATGGTCCTTGCAACCCAAACCATCCCATGATTCTATGATCACTATATTCCTGTCTTTACTGCAGGACATCATTTTTCTGATATAGAACAAATTATACTAGAAAGTAAATTTTTTTAAATAAAATAAATACCAATGCCCAGTGACCTCTTTCTTTCAAAGATACAATTTTCTATTCTGTAAGTATTCAGGGCCGACAGATCTGAAACACCCTGCTGCCAGTGGTAACTACAGACGCTCCTGCAGTGGGCCAGTGGTGTGTTCTGGAATTCTGTGCCTCATTTCCCATAATCAAAGGCCAAGATAAGCCAAGAAAACCCCAGTTGTGTGAGAGAAAGAAGAGGAAGTGAAGCAGTTTCTTTTGTGGTTGACAACTCAGAAGTTCTCACTGCGGCCAAATGAAGGTTTGCAGTGGCCCTCAGACCTGGCACAGGGAGGTGTCCAGAACTACTGTGACAGGCAGCCCCCTCTGGAATGCTGATGTCTCTGATTAGACCACTCTCATTTCTCTGGAGTTCCTGGGATGGAAGGAAAAAGTAAAATTACATTATTAGTTTTTAATTTGGGAGTCACAAAACTCTTGCACAATATTGCATGTTTTGGATGCATTTAAGTCACTTTTCTTGCTATCTGGCTGTGTAACTGGCCATCTAAGGGACAGTCACAACATGAATCTCCCCTCTGACAACACAGGAGCTCTTTGAGAGAGGGGGAGAACAATCCTTCCTCAATGTAAGAGATTTTTTCCCCCTAATTTATCTCTAGGATGAGGAGGCACCAGTCTGATGCACTGAAATACAGTCAGATAAGAAGGAGCCAGGAAGCTCTGTTCCATGTATGAGGATTTTCTGGATCATCCTAACTCCTTTTGTATCCACATTGTCTCAAGGACCTTCAGAGATATTTTATTGCTCATTCTATGGAAAATGCCCTGCTATGGCATCATCCTCCAGGCAGTTACATTGCCAAGGCTCAAAAGTGGTTTTTTTCTCTTTGGAGAAGAATTTTTAGCTTTTTAGTTCAAAGTTAAGTGATGACTAAATACATCTTGGACTGTAACTGCAGCCTAAGAAACAGGCCTTTATAACTCAGGTAATTTCTTTCACTTCCTGTAGCCACAATATCATTATGCAAGTGAACAGAGATTGCCCAAAGAAGTTGTGGATGCCTCATCCCTTCAAGTGTTCAAGGCCTGAGCAACCTGGCCTATTGGAAGATGTCCCTGCCCATGGCAGGGAGGCTGGAACTAGTTCTTTAAAGACTATTCCAATCCAAACCATTTCATGATTCTATGACCAGTAAGTGATAAAAGTAATATTATTTGTGGTAGCAGCAAGCAGGAGGCAGTATCACAGAATCCAACTTTAACTTTTTGAGTCACTCCCATGAGACCCCTTCTACAAAATGCTACACTTTCTACTTAGAATATTTGCATCTTTCTCCATACAACATGGCAATATTTTAGAGTAATTTTCCTGAGATTCAGTTGGGGAGCTGTTTTTGTCTTTTGCCTTTTTCCTTTAAGAAATTCCTATCTTGTTTATCAATCTTCATTTTAGAAAATGTCTGTGGGCCTCTCAGCCAAACTGATCAGGGAAAGTAAAGATCGAGTGTCTCAGCCATAAGTGTCTGGGGTTAATAACTACAGTAGTTTCAGTGAACGAAATGATTCACAACTGAGTATGTGACAGGTTCTCAGAGGTTTTTGCCAGCCTGGAGAACTGCCTGCAGCTGCCAAAATTATCTTCTGTACCAGTGGGTGAGAATGAAAAGAGTACTCACTCATGAATGTTCTGCGGTTATAAGCCACAATGTTATTTTTGACCTCGGCGACAGGCAGGACTGAACGGTAAGAGAGAAAGCCACTCCTTCCAAGTGAATAAATGCCGAATAACCTGTTCTTAGAATACCAGCTGTTCATACATTCATCTTCCATTGCATATTGAACCTCTCTGCTGCCCTAATTCCACACCCCACTCTCAGTCTCTGCCCCTCTGGATTCATGTCTTGGCAAACACTCTGAACTGTCTGCAGCTTGTGCTCTCTGGACCCATCACCTCCTCCCTCTCCCAGGAATCTTCAGTTCCCTGACCTCCCCGAAGCCACCATGTTTGAAGCCTTGCTGCATAGAACTTTTGGATTATTCTTCACCCTTTTGCCTTTCTATTTCTTCTCAAGTGCCATCCCAGGCATGATGGACGATCCCAGTCCACTGCTTAAATGAGCACCTGCTGCAGGCAAAGGCTAAAATCAGCTGCAATTCAAACTATATTCATGGAAGCATGAAGTTGTTATGGCTCTTTATTGTTTATTATGCAAATATACACACCTGAAGACAATTTCCAGCAACTGACCACTGCTCAAACTCCGTTATGTGTAAATATAAACACCTGGAGATAATTTTCTGACCACTGCACAGAATCCTTGATATTCAAATTGGAGACTGCTGTGAGAGCATAAAGTGTAACTCTCCACTCTCACACTTTTCTATTCGAGGTTTTCTCTCCAGATCCAGAAGGATATTCATTTTGGATAAACCGTTGGCTGAACTCCTTATCAGCCTCGTACAGAGCCTGCACGATGACTCGAAGAGAGCTGTGTCCCTCTGGCTGTTTGAACGTGCTACACAGCCGAGATCTGCTTTAAGTAAAGCAGTTAAATGTGCCAAACACACCAGATGAAATGTCTGCACTTACAAACAATGCAACTTCTGTCCCACGCTCATTTCTGTCTTTTTTTGATCACTTTGGAGTGTCAGGAACTACCTTGTTATTAGGTTAAGTACTGGATGATGTAATTAAAATTCACAGTAACTTCTTCATCCTCACAGCTGGAAAGTCAGTACCATCGGGCTTTGCACTCCCCTGGGTGAAGCAGATCATTGGCCATGTTTTCCAAAGACCTCAAGTTTTAGGGGGATCAACGTTTAAATACTTCATTTTACTCTCCTCCTCCACATATTCCTCCTCCTCTTCTGTATAAAAGAAGAAAATAAATAAATGAACATTAAATAAACAAATAAAAACAGCAAGAGCCGCTTTCTGCCTTTGTGTCAGGTCCTGCAATTCGCTGACGCCAGAGACAACCGCTGCGAGACCTGCTTGCAGCCAAGTTCCTCTTAAAAAACACTCCCCATTTCCTGTTTCAGGGGAGTTCCTGAGTTACTATTCCGGCACTAAGTACCGTGACCATGCATGCACTCGGGGAGGACGGCGCATCCCGGGATCGAGGGAAGTGGATCCCACGGCTGCCCCCACCCTCGGAGCAAGGACCAGGACGAAGGGAAGTGGATCCCGGCCAGCTGCTCCCACCCCAGACGCTCGAGTAGTTCCGGCCCCGTGATCTCCGCGCCCGCGGGGCAGCGGCTTCGCACCCGTGGAATGCCGAGGGGGCGGCGGGCGCGGCGGCTCCGCGGAGCGGGGGACGGGATCCCGCGAAGGTGATGGGGCACAGGGAGAGGGGCCGGGCTTGGATCCCATGGCTAGAGCCGGGCGGGAGCCGGGACGCCGCCGGGGAGCGGCCGCGCCGTCGGGGATGAGCCGCGGTGCAGCCGCTGGTCTCGGGGCGGGGATGCTCCCGCTTTCCCCGGTCGGGGGACACCTCGTCCCCCGCTACCGCCTGCAGGGTTCGATATAAAGCAGGGCAGTGGCAGGTTGGTGTGTCCTTCCCACTTCCAAACCCCTGGAAGGGAGCGGAGAAGAAAAAGAGACCCTGAAAAGCTGTGGGATAAGGCGGGATGTTTCTCGGGAGACGTTTTGGGCTGCGGAGCTGAAGGCTTGTCTTGTTTCACTTATCTATGCCACATTTAAGCATGAGGTCAACAGCAAACATACTGTCCACCCTCATTTGTTCCATGCTCATTTCTTTCTTTTTTGATCACTTTGGAGTGTCAGGAACCACCTCCCTATCAAGTCAAGTTCTGGATGATGTAATTAAAATTCTTGTTGTTCTAAATGTAACAGACTTCCTATCCTTCAGCTCTGTTTCCAGCCTCTTGTCCACAGGGAACTGCTTTTGCTTTTGGAACAGCTTTGTGGGTCCTGGGCTCTACTCCTCCGTAAATTGGTTGTGGGTTTTTTGTTTTATTTTCTTTTTTGAAACATGACATTTATTTTTTCAGATCTGTTCTCCGGTATCTGGCTCTAGCGAGCGGTGGCTGGAGTCCTTAGTGCTGCTGTCATTTTAATTTCGTGTATTCAGTTTGGTAAGTAATTTTAAAAGAAAATATAATTAGCAATAGAAATTTCCAGAGTTTTAGGTTGTCAAAAGTCCATCCAAACCTTAAGTGGTTTATTCAGAACTCACCTTATTTCTAAATTAAATAGATGTCCCATGACATATTTTCAACATGGAGAAGTCTTTGGGGTGACCTAATTGTGGCCTTCCAGGACCTGAAGGGAGCCCACAAGGAAGATAGAGAGAGACTATTTCCAAGGGCCTGGAGTGACAGAACGAGGGGGAATGGCTTCAAACTGACAGAGAGCAGGTTTAGATTGAATATTAGGGAGAAATTCTTCCCTGTGAGGGTGGGGAGGCCCCAGCACAGGTTGCCCAGAGAAGCTGTGGCTGCCCCATCCCTGGAAGTGTCCAAAGCCAGGTTGGATGGGGCTCTGAGCAACCTGGCCTAGTGGAAGGGGGCAGAGAGTTGGAACGAGATGATCTTTAAGCTCCCTTCCAACCCAGGCCATTCTGTGATTCTGTGTTGATTAAAAAATAATGGTGAAGTGCTGGAGAAATTATTCTACTTGTTGCAGTGGCATTAGGGAGTGCTAGTAAGCAAAGCTATTAATTCAGATGTGAGGAAGCAACACTTTCAAAAACTGTGGTTGTCAGAAACATTAATGTTGTAGAAGAGTCCTTGGAGGATACTTTATTATCACCCTCTCAGCTACTTCTACCAACCTTTAAAGGTATGTCAGGAGCCATAAGGGTGCAGGATCCAGAGTATTCAATTAGTTTACAATAATTATTTCTGCTCAGCAGAGGTAATAATGCTATGATTAGACTGAGATTATTTGGAATGATGCAGTCACAAAGCAAAATAAAATGCTCCAGAGACCTTTTCCTGTTGGAAGAAATAGGTAGATTGGTTTTTGTCTTTTCCCATTAAACCTTTCTTCAGCCAAAGATTTTCCTGTCTGTCCTTCCCTGGAAGCCTGCCCATCAGGTTGGCTGTATTTCCAGAGGAAATGCTACTACTACCTGTCAGAGAATGAAGCCGACTGGGACTCCAGTCAGAGCCACTGCTCTTTGCACGGTGCTTCCCTCCTGGTGATCAAGAATCATCAGGAACTGGTAAGGGAACAAACGGGGTGTCCTGATTTCACCCTGTTCCACGTCCTTAAGTGAGCTGTCCTTCCAGCCTCCTAAGCTGAACAGTTAGGAAGCTGATGCAAGGCCATGTTGGGTCACAGCCTGCAGAAAACTTCCTGCCTTCTCTCCCTGAAAACAGAAAGTCAGTTTTATCAGTTGATGTTTTTAAAAGTGCCTGAGGGCTTATCTGAGTTAAATTTGGTGCTGCTCACAGCTATAAATACTCAAGTTGAAGGCAAATATCAGCATAAACACTGTTGCAACTCATTTATCTTTAATTAACAGTTTTATCATATCAAGATAGGTTAATGACGCACAAGTTAGTAGATATGTCAGTTGTGACCTTTGGAGTTAGGAGATATCCTAACCACTGCTTGGAGCATCTCTTTCTATATTACACTACAATATTAGGAAAGATTCCACCCTGCACAAAAAACTAGGAGAATATATTCTTCCATATCTATTACAAACCTGATGGCAGTCCTTGATATTTTAAAACAGCCTCTCTCTAGGTCAGTCAACCCTATCACAGGTACCAGTACTCTTTACCTTTAGGTTTTAATATTGTTTCTTCTGAGACAAAGGCAAGATTGATCCAGGGCTAGAAAGCCAAACAACAAAGACTGTATTTTCATAACATGAACTTCTTTTCTCATATGAGTTTATTCCTACAGAGTTTTATGATGAAGATAACAAAGCAAGACCCATGGATTGGACTCTATAAAAGAAATGAAGAGTTCTTTTGGGTGAATGGAAAAGCATTAGACAATGAACTGTAAGTTGATGTCGAGAGGTTTTGCTGGTGGTACTAGATAATAGGGGAGTAAGAAAAGATTACTAATTGTAGTGGTTTGGATCTTGTTTTCCCCCAGAGGCTAAGAAAAGTGGTAACCCCCAAGGGGTGGAAACCCCTGGAAGTTTTGAAGTTCTGTCCAATGGGCGCTCCTGCAGAAATGTAAACATACCACAAGCAAATGGAAGAGAAGAGTTGTAGTTTTGGGGAGTAGGTGAGGTGACCATGTTGTAGGAGCCATGAGGAGAGGGCAAGCCCTCTGGGGGGGCCTCTGGGGCCCCCCAGCCCCAGTTGGGGGCTACAGAGACTTGGAACAGTGTTAAGCTGGACTATGTGTCTGTAGCTGTGAGCTGGGAGATGTTTTCCATCGTGAGTGAGCAGAGACAGAGTAGAAGCGGCGGCAGCATCCAGAGGTTATGGCTAAAAGCCAACTGATAAGACCTGAACTGGAGAAGCAGCAGAAGCTAGCAGCAGAGTTACAGAGTTCTGGGGGTAAGAACTGATACCAGACCCCCCAAAACTCCTTTGAGACCTCCAGGAAAGGAGGGACATGGACTCCTACTAAGGGGAGTGCTACAGCACTTGCAGAGAGGAGCTGAGAAGCTCAGAGCGTCCTAGGAAGCTGGACCGGGATGGAGAGGAATGTGGAGGTGGGCTTCGCCCCCCCCCCGCTACCTGGAGACAGAGCACGGAGCTCTGCAAAGGGGAAATTGAATCCCCTGAGAAAGGGACTTTCACGAAGATGCCCCTGCATTTCGTGATATACCTGTGGTGACGCGAGTCTGGTCCCTGCTGGCAGCCCACAGGTGAGGCCTTTGCTTGGACCGAAGGAGAGCCGAGGGGCTTGGAGACCCCCTTGTGTGTACTGAACAGAGATCCAACTACAACAATCCAGTTACTGCTGCATGCATGAGATGAGGAGACCTGCTGCCTTAGAAGAGATTCCTGCTTGGGACTGGAAGGGATCTGTCCTTCTTTCCCTCCTGGACTTTTATTTGGAGGGGAGAAGAGATCTGATCCATTGTAAATACTATATGTCATGGTAGAGATAGTTGTGATCATGTGTATAATGTGTTATAGTATTTATTTGTACAGTCATTGTAATATATTCCCTTTCCCCAACTTTGAGTCTGGTGTGTTTTGTCTGGAAAAACCCATCTCACGTTGGGTTGAGATGTGGGAGGGGGAATGGAGCTAGGGAATTAGGATTTTGGGGTATCTCAAACCATGGCACTAATACAGATGTAGACAGTGACTTGAAGGAAATATCTGTCATTATGTTGGAGGGATGATTATTGAGAGAGAATGGAATGCAATAAAGATTTCATATAGCATTGATAAAAGTGTGAGGGGTGAAAGTTAGAAGATAAATTTGTAATGTTCAGAAGGAACATAAGATAGGCGCTCACAGCAACAGACGGGATGGCAAAGTGAAAGTTAAACCAAGAGACCACTAAGATACCAAAGGAACCAGTGGAGGAATAGAAGGTTACAATAATGCAAATTCTTCCTTATATATTTTGCAAAAGTACAAACCTCCACGTAACCTACATGAGGTTTGTAGCAAAGAGATTTGGGAGACCTCTAGGAGATGTTTTCTTATAGAATGTTCCTAAAAAAAGGCTGCTGGAGGGAAAGGGGAACCTGTAAGTTTATGTTGCGGGAGCTGCTCTGTGATCATGGCCCTGTGTCCTTGTCCCACCAGTGTCAGGTCTGGGGCAGTTTGTTCCTCCCACTGACAGCTGTCCCTTCTTCTCAGGCACTGCTGTGTCTCATCCTGCAGCTACCTGCAGGAGTTGGTAGAATTATCAGTGATAGTAATAAGCACTGAGATTTCACAAGTCTGAAATTGACTTAAAAAGTGGAAAATTTAAATACTTTCAAGTTCGTGACATTACTAGCGGTGTGTGACTATATTCGGGTAATCCCCAAGACTTAAGGGCGTGATCTGATAAAGGCATTTGATGTGAGATGTGAGGAGCACATGGGCATCTCGAGCTGAAAACTGCAGTCCTTCCCACTGTTTTATTCCCTGCCTGCAATACAAACATCCACTGATGCTTTCATTATCAGTGATGAATTTCTTCCCATTCTTAGACTTCTGCCTCAGTGCTTGCCTCACACTGACCCTCCTGTCTTTAGGAGGGTGAACACCTCGATGTCGATGCTCAGATGTTATTACAGTCATGGGGACTTGTCCCTTGGCTTTTCCAGAGACCATTCTAGTTGGGTTGGCCCTATCCACAGAGCATTATAGCACTTTGTTTTCAAACAGAGTTGATGAAGGAGTCTCTCACCTCTTATACAGGGGCATCTATAATGTGGGAACTGAGTTTTGATTCCTGATTTCCGCTAGCCCCTGAACCATAGTGCCCTGTTCTGTTCTGAGGAAGAGAAAAATGAGAGATACATTTGTTTCGCACCTTCTGCTGGAACATTTTAGCTGTATAGGAGGATGTGGAAGTCAAAGCTTGTGCCAGTCTTGATAGCACAGCATCCTTGAGACAGGGAAACCCAAGTTTCAGTCTCCAATCTAAGGGTGTGTTTCATATTAAGTGACCACTAGACAAGATTCAGGACTACTACAAAGCCTAGATTTTGTATTCTGGGCATAAAGTCCCATTAAAAAAAGGAACCCCCCTATGGTGTTCTCTTCAAAGCACAAGCTGTCATCCTCCTGTGATGCCTTGCCTGTGGCAAATTGAGCTTTGTTCAAGAGAACCCATAGTTGCCTTTGCTCTATCACAATATTCGATCGTGGGTATCAAATTAATCATGTCTTTCTTCCTTCCAGAATTGAGGTAAAAGGCTCTGGAAACTGTGCCTATCTTGAGTCAAAAGGAGTCTCAGCCTCTGGATGTTATTTAACCAGAAAGTGGGTCTGTAGCTTGACCATTAACTCAGCGCGATGAAGTTGGATGAAGCCACCCCCTGACATTTTCACCTATCTCTGATGTGGTGTCTACACAGGCTGTGTCAATACTCTGCAACCTGGGAACATGTCTCAGCTCCTGCCTGAAGGTGAATGACTTTTCTGGTAGCCAGAATTCTCCAGCCATGGAGGAAGCCTCTGATTTTTAAAGATACCACTTAAAAGGTTTGCTCCAGCACCTTGACAAGTCATTTTCTTGCCCCACTTTTCTAAGTACTGCCCAGCCTGTAGATTCTTTTTGTTGTGTCATCAGTATTTCTTCCATTAACCCTTCTTTTGGAGGAGCAGCTGCTCTTTCTTTTCCTTTTTGGTGTGCATCTGGCAGCTTTTGTTCTGCTTTTCCCTCTGTGTGCAGGGATGGGTGGTGAAGTGGGACTTTCTGAAGGTCTACCAGTGCCTCTCAGAGATAGGGGAATGCAGGAATAAGCACTGTTGTTTTAGACAGGATCATAGCAGGTTTCCCTCTTCTGGTTTGATGGAATGCATCTTGTGTGACTCTGCATTGTATTCAGTGTTTTGTTAATGTTATTTTACATTAGCCTTGTTAAATCCCAGTGATAATGCTGTCAAGCTAATTTATGTAGCTGCACTGGACCTGAAGTTATCCTTCCCACAAGACTTATTTTAGCCCAAAAAACCCCAGAACAGATAAGAATATTTGTTTACCTGAGGATCTGTTCTGATGGGGGGTAAAAGAGTTTGAACTGGAAAAGTGAACTGCAGGCATTAATGTGTAAAGTTAGAAATAGTTCTCAGTGCGAATAGGTAAAATCAGGAGAAGAGAAAAAGAGAATTAACAGCAAAGGAGGTTTCTCTGTGGTTTCCTCGTGTTCTGTGACTGTCAGAGTGTGAAGCTTCCTAGCAAGTGGTACATTTCTGGTTGGATAATGAGTGTTTCCAGAGAAGGAAGAATGGGAAGTTCACCTTCCTCATTTTCTGTGACAATAGGACTTCACTGTAACAGGACCCCACAGTATTGGATATTGTCACCAACTTGTAACTTTAAGATGTTTATTAATATGTAATCACTAATTTTGCTGAACTACACTTTTTTTCATGGCTTATATTCTTTATAGGCACAGTAACAGGACTCTACAGTGTGAAAAGCCTAATAATCTGTGTATTAACATATATGTTGTGTTGGGAGGATATTAGTCTGTGATGTTTTTAAATTAACCTGGCTCTGAGGGATATGGTATGTGCAATAGTCCCTAAAAGATACTCAATAAATATCCTTACAGAGCCTCCAAATTACAATGGTTTGTGTCTTAATATTGTGCCATTAAAAGTATTTTTCATTCTGGCACCATTTGGGGAGGAAAAAAACCCACCAGATGGAAGCAAAGTAAAATATTCAGCTTTTGAATGTGAAAAAATCTTTAATTGTAGTGTCAGGGTTGACACGAAACAAGACATTTGACCCAAAAAATAATGCATTTCACTTCCCAGCTCTTCATAATGTGTCAGACTTTTAACAGAAGCATTTAACCTAAATGTACTTGTGTGGAAATGCTGAAATAGGCACAATGAAACACACACAGGATGGTAAATTTGGGGGGATAACATGGAATTTTCCACAGTTCATTATTGGAAATTTTTCTGAGAATATTTGCATTGGGGACATAGTAGAGGTACATTTCACAGATTGGATAGAAATTGTGATGGATAAGGAGTATTCATTTATGATTTTGTGTCTCAGCCTTTCTTACTGAGCTGATTTACCTGAATGTTTTCTTTAACTAAAGAAAATAAAGTTGCTCTTACAGAATCATAGAGTGGCATGGGTTGGAAGGGACCTTAAAGATCATCTCATTCCAACCCCCTACCATGGGCAGGGACACCTTCCACTAGCCCAGGTTGCTCAGAGCCCCATCCAACCTGGCTTTGGACACTTCCAGGGATGGGGCAGCCACAGCTTCTCTGGGCAACCTGTGCTGGGGCCTCCCCACCCTCACAGGGAAGAATTTCTTCCCTATATCTAACCTGAATTTCCCCTCTTTCAGTCTGAAGCCAAACAGGTTTTTTTATAATTACATTTACATTTATTATTCTTTACATTTACTTTTTTCTTTTTAAACAGGTTGGTTTGTTTTCCCATCAGTGTCATCTATGGAGAGAGTCCAAAAATAGGAAATTTTGGTTCTGAAAGGGGGGTTGGAGAAACTGTGTGCACAGTAGGTTATAATGAAAGATCTTCTGTAATCTGACTCTTAAGAGGTGCAGTTACCATTCTCTTCTGTGATGTTAAGAAACAAAGGGTCAAGCTATAAACTCACTTTACTCATAGTAGGGTCTGATGAAGTACTTCAATAGCCATTTTTTTTCTTTTTAAATCAGTGACTGCTTAAAAAGTAGGTAAGAGCTTCAGTAAGGCCCTGCAAAAACGTGTGTAATTACATGACCAATAGCAAGAATGCTCAAATAGTAGATGTTTCATGAATGTTTTTTAAACCTAAACACCACTACGAATCTAAGAGGGAACAAACCAATCCTCTTCCCCACACGTGCTGCACTGAGTTTGGGGGATTTTTGTTTTTCTTGTTTCCTTTTACATAACAGCAGTTTTTCAAATGAGCTGCTGATGCTGCATTTTGGAGGGTAAATATGTGTCAGGGATTTTTTGTTTGAAGGGAAGTCACTGAAGGTACAGTTTGCTTTTTAATCTGTAGCCCCAGAGTCCTCTATTCTTTCAAAAGGATTTGTTTCTCTCATTGCTTATAAGGACTTTAATTCCAGTCTGTGTGATCTTTGTTAGAGTAACACGTTCAATTCATTAAATTTGTTCTTTTTTTCAAATATATGGATGTAATAAAGGCACTAAGTCAGACTGCTCATAGCATTTTTGTATTCTAGACCTAGAAATAGTGTTTATCCATTCAATACCTAAGTAATGTATTTACTGAGTGCATTCACAGGCATTAATTTCACCACCTCATCGTACCTTCAAGGCAGAAACTGTGGTTCCACGTTAAAGAATTTGCAATGTAAAGGGACAAAATATAGGTGAAGAGGCAGGTTATCCTCTTTATTTCTTTGCTTTACAAAGTAGTCTTAAAATCTAAGCCCCTTCCCTAGGTAAGAGTTTGCTTTCAGGTTCCAAGGTTCAACATCAGAAGATGGGAGCAATCAGCTTATTAACCACAAGTTTTTCAAGTCACTTCATGTTTGGTCTGGTATCTACACACAGAAGCTGGGTAGCAGCTCTTAATAAGATACTGTCCAATAAATGTATTTTTTCCAGCCCTTGATTGGCTTCTGTGAGTCACAGTTAGGCTCTAAGGAAAAAAAACCACCCAAACTTCAGAAAACACTAAAATGCTGAAACCCAAATAACAAGTCCTGAGCTCAGCAGCTGCCTGAGGGACGTGTATGACAGCAGTGGGCTCCAGCACACTCTTCAGCCCCTGCAGATGCCACTTTTCCTGCACATCACACAGCTCACCTGCACAGTGCTCATCTTCATCCTTCCTCTCTGCCCTTTCCTAGAGGCAGCTGCTTCCAAAGTCTGTCCATATGAAGGCTCAGCACCCCCAAATCTACAGGTGCCAACTTGCAGTCCTGTGACCTGTCACCGCTGACACCTGGCAACTTCTGACTTCTTAGGGAGCACAAAACAGCAATATTCCACACAAGTCTCATTAAAATTATTTACATTGCAAGTTGGTTTGTCAGTAAAATGGGTCTTCTGACAGAAAACTGCCTGTTGTCTGGAAATTTGGCTCAGAGCTCCAGCAAAGTTGCGTTCTTCTTACAGATCCACTTTTTCAATGTCTGACAGTTGTCTGCTTGGATCACATTTTTCCTTCTGTAAACAGCACAGTTCTTGTTGGTCTCAATTCTCTTTAGAGCTCTCCTGCTGAGGGAGCAAAAGGAATGCAATGAGTTGTCAGTTTTAGATTCAGTACTAAATTAAAAATTCTGGTCAAAAATACTGGTGGAGTCCTGAGGGAGGGGGTCAGGTGATGCCCTTCTGGTAACCAGCTTGAAGCACAGCAGCCAGGAACAGGTGGGATAGGCAGTCCCAGCAGGGTCTGCTGGATGCTGAGGGATGGATACTTGGGAGCATGAGGGTAAGAAGGAGGAGTAAAGCTCCACATGCAGCCACAATGCTGAAGGACCCTTCGGCTGCACAGATCCCAGCACCCACGCTATGGGACAGGCATCACGTTCAGGAGGCAGGCAGCACATGGTCTGTAAAATGAGAGAGTTTGTTGACAGTGATTTCAGTAGAAGAAGTGTGTAATAATGTCTCTCAGCATTAATATATACATGAACTGTGGCTGGGGTCAGTCTTGGAAGCAGAAAACATATGTTTCCAAAAGTGCCTGGCAGGAACCGGCTAACCTGGGGCTGGCTGTGGAATAGACTCTGAATACGTGCCTGAGGCTGCAGGATTAGATCTGTGCTTTGGGAAATTAGCTCAGATCCAGAGTTGTATTTCCAAGCAGAGATACCATACCTTTGCTATTGCCAAAGACACCCCCCCACACACAAATCATCACCTGTTTACTTTTACTCCATGATCTCCAACTGAACTCCATTGTTTCTTCTTGTCTTGAGTCTTCAACACAATCCAGATATATTTGGGATCTTTCTCTTTATTGTCTATAAATTCCTGTGGAAAGAGTAGAAGCATGTTAACTTACAGAAGAGCTTTCCTGCTGTGTCCAGGTCACTGTCCTGTCTCAGGCACAGCTTTTAGTCCGTCACATGGAGAGCAAGAGCAGGCATCCAGCCATTGGAAAGCAACCCATTACAACAGCCCATACACTAGTGATCAGCCACAGTTTTAATTCAGGCTGATGAGCTTCCTGACAGCTGCCAAACAGCAGACAAAAATGTAGTGATGCCCTTCACCCCAATAAGACCAGATTGCAAATCTTGGTCTTTAAGGTAAAAGACCTGTTCCTCAGGGAATCATGAGTTTCTCAGAACCATTTGGTAGTACCTTGCTATTCTTTTCCTAAAGGAAAAGGAGAAGGAGGTTTGGCTGTTGAATTTCTATTTAGTGGCTGAATCAGACCTCTCGTCCCAGAGCCAAGCAATAGAAATGTGTGAAAAGTCCTCAGCATTTCCTTCTCCCAGTCAAAACTACTCTGGCTTCCATGCTTGGCATCTCTTGTGCTTCTCCTCTTCAACTCTACTCTGTTGACACTCCCAAAACAGGTTCCTGTTGATGGGGAGACAGATGCTTTGCCCTTGATGGGGTTCTTGCATGTGTACCTGACATCTGATACCTTTTCTCTTGGAGAAATGTTTGGCTAAGGCAGATGCCTGTTGTGTTTTCAGGGCTACTGCAAGACTCACCATCTCAATTTCATCTTCAATGACAAGAAGCTGGGATTTCCTGGCCAGACACTTTTTCTAGCTGTCATCCCAGCTTCTAGCCTCCTTAGAGAAGTAGTAACATCTGCACCTGTGCAGCTGCCACCTGGGAGGACAGAACTCACATGTAGTTCCTGTGGGTGGAGAGAGGGGACCATTAGCTCCCACTGTGACTCATTCCAGTTGCCTTGTGGCATTTTATGCTCATGTGCCAAATAAGTGACCAGTCCACACTCTCAAATGTGTATTTCCTGTGTGTGGAGAGAGGTTTGAAGGCTACAGTGACCACTTGTCCCCTCAGCTTCCTGCTCCCTTGCTGTGGCACCATGCATATCTGTACTTCCACTGGCACATACCTGGGCTCTCTCCATCTCCCAGTGCACCTGCCCAGTGGAGAGTGCTGGGAGGACCTGGAAGGCTGCAAAGACACTTTTTGTCCTCCCACATTCAACCCCTGTGAGGAGACCCTGTGGGATGTGACAGGATTGGGGGGGTGTGGATTTGACACATGATGTGACTAGGCACATGAGATGACGTCCAAACTGCTGTCCATGAGGCTGGAGAAGGAACTGTGTTAAGTAAGTGCAATGCTGCTGTTCCCAGGTCAACTTCCCATTTCATGCAGAACATCTAGAAGGAACATTCCCCATGTCTTCTGTCTTGGCTTCCTCTGATGTTTCAAAAGAAGAGCAAAGGATCAACCCTCAGAAAAAAACATTGGTATTTGCCAAGAAAGAAAAGATCAGGAAGGTCTTCCCCTGCCTGATCCTTGCAAATGGATTGAAAAGCTGAATTCCTCCCTCTGATTGTGAACAATTGGTGTCTGGAAAGTGTTCTCCAGGCCAAAGGGAGAATCTACAATATATGGTATTTCTGACAGCAGCTCTTGGTAGAAAGACTTGTAAAGAAAGTACCAGAAACTTTATACCAAAAGAGGAGCAAAACTATTGTCATTAAAATGTTAATTTAGATTTTGTCTCTGCAGGAACATGAAGCTCCCTGGGTAGTACCAATGAGTTCCCATAAACTGTAGCATATCAGAGAAATGGGAACAGAGACAACAGAAAATGTGCACACAGCATGTCCTGTAGGCTCACCCTGTCCATCTTCACACAGTTCCTCCATGAGCCATTTCAGGAGCACTCCGGGGAAGGTCTTCTCTGAAGAAATGTGATTGCCGCTGCTATTCAGACTATACTGGGACAAACCCTCTGATTTTCCTACTCTGCCCTTCAAAACTTGAAGAGAGAGAGAGATTATGGTTAACAACCAGGATAAGGAAATGTGGTCTATGTATCCAGTACTGTACTGAGTGTGAGGATGTGTTTGTGTATGTACATTGGCTGGTACAGACAGTCAGTTGTGAGCAGACTCAGTGAGTGAGAAAAAGATGTTCACATGGTGGCCTGGTGTACAAGTTTCGAGCTGGCTTCCCGCCAAGTCCCCAAAACTCGACA
>NW_020884938.1:3777365-3813763 GCF_003945725.1 Corapipo altera | reverse complement strand
TGTACAAGTTTCGAGCTGGCTTCCCGCCAAGTCCCCAAAACTCGACAACAAGGACCCGCCTCCCAGAGAGGGAAAAGAGGGAAAAAAAAAACTAAGCAGCCAAAGCTATAGCAAATATATATATATATATATATATTTTACATATGAGACAGATACACAAAAGGAAAATACCACACACCTGAGTGGGGGGGGAAAGGGGAAGGGAAAGGGAGAAAGACAAAAAGGGGCAAGGACCGAGCAAGTCAAACAGCCAGCCGAAGGCAAACTAGCAGAAATCTCACCACTTCCCTTCGAACAGGCAGAATGACTTGACGCAGCCCAAGGCTCTCCTCTCACGCGAAGCGGATAGCGGCAGTCACTGTAGGCCTCGGCTCCAGATAAGCTTGACTGAAACAGGGACCCACCGTTCTCGAACCTCGCCGGAGAGGAAGAGGGCACGATCCCTCCCACTGGCTTTATTTATACCTCCAGTTACGTAAAGGAATAGCATGGAATACTTCCGTGATCACTTTTCTAGTTCCTTCCTGGTTACAAGTTGGTCTCCAGGAAGGCCTAGGGTGAAACCACCACACCTGGGTTGGATGAGACCTGAAAGATCATCCAGTTCCAAACCCCTGCCATGGGCAGGGACACCTTCCACTAGCCCAGGTTGCTCAGAGCCCCATCCAACCTGGCCTTGGACACTTCCAGGGATGGGGCAGCCTCAACTTCTCTGGGCAATCTGTGCCAGGGCCTCCCCACCCTCTCAGGGAAGAATTTCTCCCTAATATCCAATCTAAAGCTACTCTCTCTCAGTTTGAAGCCATTTTGCATGTCCTGTCAGTGCAGGCCCTTGTAAACAGACTCTCATTTCCCATATTTGTGTACAACTGAACATCCTTAATGCAATACTGAGGGAATTTTTCTTCCAGCTTGTGAGGTTTAACCATGCCTGCGAGGAAGAGATGAAGCAGCTGGCAGGATCTACTCACATTGCTTGGCTTGTGTGGCTATGATTCCGAGCAGAATGAGCACAAGGACTCCCAGGACCAGTGACACATAGAACCAGGCTGACCACCTGTGTTGACAGCCTCAAGGGAGGCAGGAGGAAGGGCAGATTAAGGTCTTGGCATTATTAAAATGAACACTTGCGTAGGCAACTTTCTTCTGTGGAAACAGCAGAGAAATCATCTGCCTAAAATCAGCCTGGTGTTTGAGGGATACAGGAATATTTTACTTATTAAAAAATTGTGTCCATTTTGCATACATGAAAGCAAAATCTAAATATTTTGTCAGACCAAGCAAGTGGTTTTCAATCATTCCATTAAGAATTCTCTCTTTCTCCTTTGAGTTACTTTTCTCAAACATTGCCTCCTCCCCACACCCACACCCTGCAAGACCCTGCAGAGCAGTTAAGGGAAAGTGTCACGGGTGGTCTGTGGCATCAAGGATGGTCTCTGGTGTCAGGGATGGTCTGTGGTGCCAGGGGTGGTCTGTGGTGTCAGGGATGGTCTGAGGTGTCAGAGATGCTCTGTGGTGTAAGGGGTGGTCTGTGGCATGTTCCTCCTCTCTGATCTCAAGTGTTAATGTGCCTGTCCTGTGGCTCAAAGCCAACTTCCCTGAGTGCACAGAAAAGGCAAAACCCCATTCTGACACCATGGCACAGGGAAGTACCTCTAAGCGTCTCTCCAGCTGTTTGGCATTCATCATCTCCTGAGAGTGAAATCCTCAGGAAGAGGCAGAATCCGAGGAAATTTGGGGTCAAGGTGTCAGTTCCACCAGACACAGAGTTGCATTGTCATAACCTCTTTTTTCCTGACCTCACCTGTGTGAGATGAGCAACTGCCCATTTTCTGACTGCCTCGGATATAAGTTGTAATGTTCCTCTTTCCAAGGGCCTGACCTTGCCTGGCAGGCAAATCCTTCAGTACAGGAAGGGTGGAAATCATCAGTGCACTACCAGCATACAGAGAGCTGGGAATTACCCTGCTTCCAAAGCCAAGTGTGTCCCTGTGACTCTTCCTGCAGAGACATTTACAAGAGGATTCCTAAAAAAACATGGAATTTTACTTTCCTTTAATAAATTTTCAATGTAGGGCACAAAGGTATTTTTAAGAATTAATTTTGAAATGCCTTTCAACGTTGTTTTTTACAAGGAAAGTGTGTTGCCTGAGAACCCAGCAGAAAAAACCCACCTGATGAAATGATAATTCAGTTTTTTAATGAGAGTGAACGTGAAGACTCTTGATACCAGGTTTTACCGTTGGGCAATAGGAAAGACTAAATCTATAATAGGAAAGACTAAACCTATAATTAGTAACCAAACAAAATAACTAAAATACACTACCGGAAGAGGAAGTCTCTGGTCTGCTGTTGCCTTTGGGTTTTGGCTTCACACGCAGCTCGGCGTACATGATCGTGTTTCCTGTGAGGAGCAGAGAAATGCTGACATTTGTGTTGTGCAGATCATTAAGTAGAGAAACAACAAAGAATTATGTAGAAGACTGAGTCTATATGAATAGGGGAGTGTGTTTCCACAGCTGCTTGTTCAACTTTTTCTTTTTTCTAGGAAACAACAGGCAAAGTGATGATTTATTGTTTCCTGCTGCTGTCAGGAAGTAAAATCCTCCTCCATAATCTTTGAACTACTCAGGTCCTGTGTGGCTGGATCAGGAGGCAGACTAACAGACTGGATGGATAAGATCTGGATCCTATCCATAGCGAACATCCCATCTGTTGCTAAGCCATCTCAGAAGGTGACATAGGGGCTTGAGGGGCATCAGAACCATGACTGCTTTGTGGAGCAGAGAGGTGCCAAAGGGAAAACTGCCACTCAGAGAAATACTCCTGCAGCAAGGTAATTCTTGGGGCATTCCTCACTTGTGAATGTTTATGCCAGGATATTACATGGTGCATGGAAAAGGAGAGGAATGGACCTGATGGTTGGAGACATGCTTTTCCAGATGCACATTGACAAAACAAAACCGAAGAAGGCATAAATGTAGCATGGTGTGGGTTAGACTCACGTGGATTCTTTCTGAGTGTATATTCAATTTTGTTTAGCTGGGTATTTTGCAGTTAGTTTTCTTCTTTCCATAAATGGAGAGATTTTATCAATCTGAATCAATAATAAGCTTCTGTGCTACTGCCTTTGTTTGTGATCACTGAGGCTTTTAAAAAGAAGTACCTCATGTTGTAAAATCTCACAAATAAGGGAAAAACTTAGCAGAGGAAGAAAGTCTCCTTAGGCTAAAATGAGGTATCATCTGATATGAGAATTGCTGAAGTGTAAAGAGGTTTTACAACAAGAAAACCACTGAGGACCTGATTGGCAAATAAGGTTTATTCATACAGGTGAGATATTCTATGCTTTAGGGAACCTGACCTAATACACTTGGCTGTTTCCTTTATTTAAATTTATTAGTTCAATGAACTAACAGAAAATTTGTAAACTATATTTACTGTTCTCAAAAACAAATGCTCATGGAAGTTTTTCTTCTTAGAATGTAAATAATTTTCAGAAAACAGTCAGGGCTTTTAAACTTTTAAATGCACTGTAAATGGAGACACTTCTAAACTAGTAGCAATCTGCTACTATTCTTAATATTTCGTCTCTCAAATAAAGATCTATTCCTTTGAAGAATATCTCGAAGTCTGTAAAAGAAAAATTGTCCATGCAAGCTGAATATTTTAAAAAATTATTACTTCTATAACAGTGTGTTTTGGCACATTTGCATGTGATGTCCTCAGACATCAACAAGCAGATTTAAGATATCACATAACCTTAATTTTGCCAGATGCTTCCACACCCTTTACCTAATTCAGCAACAAAGAGCCCTGGTAGTGGGAGGAGATCTCTGTCACTTACTAAAACTGAAAATTCATTTCTCTGTGCCAATTATCAGGTGCAGAAAAACATTTATTGGAAGTTTCTACTTAGTGGAAGTGCAGGAAGGGATTGCTCCTGGCAGGTTGTCCATTATGGAACATTATGGGCCACCTCATTCAGGGGGAACTGGGAGAGAGAGTCCAGCAGAAGGTGGACCTGGTCAAGAGGAGGTTAAGGAGGGGAACAAGAAGCTAAAGGGGACAGCTAATAGCAGGCTACAACTACTTTTAGACTAGTTTGGTGACAGAGTCAAACTCTTCTTGGCTTGGCTTTCTGCCAAGGAAAGTTCCAGTCTATCAAGTTTATCCCAATAGTTTCCCATGAGTGAGCTTTCCTTATCATTAGACTGCAAACTTACACATTCTCTGCAACTGTGCCACCAGTGGTTTTTTATATCTTTTCGTTTGTCCTCAAAAAATACATTGAGTAGACTTTGAGATAAGAACAGAATTTGGGAGAACTCCAAGAAACTGCATAATTTCACAAAATGAAATCCCTTTCTCATAGATCGGGAAAAGCTTAAGATCTGTAAAGGGACTTTCACTCTCAAATCCAGATTTTACATATTTAAAACACCTACTCAGCTGCTAGAGAACACTGGCAGAAGTTCAGTTCCCTGCACGTTTACCTTTCCTGTGCACCAGAGCTTGGCAGCAGCTCCACCTTAGCAGAACAAAGCTGTGCCCTCACCTGTGTTTTTTAGTATCTACTCCAGTAAATTGACTCTAAAAGTTGCACAAAATGCAGCCAGGAGGAGGTGGGCATTTTCCACTTTCCTAGATATTTGAAGTCCTGCCTAAATTCTGGGAATCTGCCACTCACCAAGGTTCATCTGCCAAATTTTCTGTGGTGATTAAATTAAACCTTCTTCATGGTGAGAGTTTGAACCCGGAAGTGCTTTCCTTCAAACTGCTTCTTTTTCTACAAGGTAGTCAGTCTGCCCAAGAGAAAGACTGGGATAAAATCTCAGAAAGGGATGGATGTGGCTATTAGCCATCCTCAGGGAACATTTCAACATGTCCCAGAGCTGGGTTATTGCCAAGGCAGAAACTGTGATATTTGCCACAAGGAGCCCCATCACCTTGGAGCCGAGATCCTCACTTGGAGAACCAGCTTCAAATTCCTGCTCCAAACTATTTTAATAGCAACAAACCCCATGTTAGTACATGTTAATCACGAGGACAGAGAAGTAATTGTCATCAAGGAAGTATTTCTAGCGTGTTCTATATTGGTATGAGCACCAATACTGCTTAATACGATTTGGTGCTTTTTCTGTTTGTGTCAAAGTGAGCAGAAATATAATTGCTAATGAAATCTGTAAGTAACAAAAAGGTTAACAAAGCATAAATAAAGGCAGCCCTGTAAGTTCAAGCCTGGTCAAACAAAATGTATTTGAGTATAATCAGATGTAAGAGTGAGGGAAGGTGATACTGGCAGTTATAAACAGTGAGGAAAAGATTATTTCAGGGATTTTTGTCTCTATATAACTTTAAGACAGCATAACCAAGACTTGTAGTAGTACTGGGTGGATCTCTGGTGCCCATGTTTTTAAAGGAGATGGAAACACTGGAGTATGAACAGAAAAACATCCACAACAATAATTAGCATTTTTTAGAAGTTAAATATTTAAAACCAAAAGGACATTGAGAAATTACTTGATTATTCTGGTCAGTAACTTCATGTGAGAAAATACCGAGAGTTAAAATCTGTTTGACAAGAATCATCTAGATGTTAATGAAAAATTTAAGTGGAAATCAAAGCCTGCCCTGCTCAAATTCAATTCCTTCCTTTAGACAGCATGATTAAGGGATGTTTTTGGATGTCTTTGAATCAAGATTTGATGTCTGTCTCCCTTTACAAACAAATTATATCATTTTAGATACTGGGCAAAATTCTAGGCAAACCCTCTGTGCTTTGTATTGCATAGGTTACAGCAGTACAAACAATATCCATGGATGCATGAACATACAGTCTAAGGTAGTAGTTCCTGTTTTATATATAATACAGTGAACTCATTTTTATTTTTTGGAGATAGGTCTTGTAAAAATATATAAAAAAATATAATTTTCTGTCATTTAAGTGCATGTTTTCAGAGCACCATCATCACCATTCATCTACATTGTAACTAGAACATCTTATAAAAATGCTTATTACACAATGTTGTTTCCGTAAGTGATTAAATACATTAAGTACTAATGAGCCTTGAAAGCATGAAAATATGCTCTTAGACTGACACCACAAACATTTTCTATTTTCTCATACTGAGAAGTTGACATTCATATTTGCTGTGATCCAGAATTTTGTCCAAATGCTTTCATGAATGAATTTAATTTTTTTTCCAAGTAGTAGAAATGTTACTTCTTAAAAAAAAAAAAAATGTTTAAATCATCTCCTTACCCTGAATATTGACTTAATGTGTTACAATGGGATCACAGATGGATAATTTAGTTCTGGAAGAATCACTACTGGAAAATTAAAGAGAAAGAGCAGGAAGGTTTTAGGATTTATTCAGTACTTCCTTCAGTGGCAGTGACTGCACTTTCAACTGCTACTAGTTTTCTGATTTACTAATTAATTTAATACTCCTTTTCCACAAATAAACCTTAAAATACATTGCTCTGATTTTTGGACTAGGTAGTAATTTGGAGGAGCATTGTCTTGATCATGTTCATTTAAAAAGAAATATTATGCCCATAATTCAAAACTGAACACTTTTTCTTCCTCATTCTACTTCTTAAAACAAGGGACCAAATCTGAGCCATTGCTCCTTAGTGGTTCTGACTTAGTAGCTTTGCTGACTTATACCTCATGAGGATTTCTTCCACTATTTCCAACTTTTCCCACTTCCCATGCCTTCTGCATGCAGTATGTTATAACCTTCTTCTAATTTTATCCAGTGTCAGTATTAAATATGAAAGAGAGAGAGACAGAGAGAGAACATGAGAGCAAACAGTGTCCACCCAGGAGAGGATGAGGTGTTTTACCTGGAACTGGTGTCTGAGAAGGAACATGTGGTTTTTCCCTAGGCAGCATTGCCACATCTGCATATGTGACATCCCCTGCCATTGATGAGCAAGTCCCTCTGAGTTATGGAAGGAGCAGGTTTAATACAGTGGGTTGCATCCTGTATCAGCTTTGCCTGCCTCCAGAAGTCACATATACTGTGCTATGGCTCTGAGAATGGCTGAGAAACATCAAAAAGGAAGGAAGTTACTCCTTTCAATACAGCTTCAAAGCCTATTTGCAGACATTCTGTCTCTTCTTGTGTGATTTCTTGCCCTTCAGAATACAGGAGAAAATGAAGACTAAAACCCATTCTTTCTAATAATATGTATTAAAAAAAAAATCTTGTTTTTCAAAGCAGTGTGAAGTTTCTAAGGAATAATCAAAAATGGGCTTTCACAAGTGCTGGTTCTCATGAGAAGCACTAACGCAATACAATCAATGTTGTGCTGTATTATCCTCATGTCCATGATCTTATACAGCCTATTCACCTAAAAGAAAGATAAATAAGATATATATCAGTATAAGATGTTTTGAGGTTGATGTAACTGCAACCACATAGCTATAAAAATGTAACTCAAATTCTAACCTGCTCCACGCACAGAGCACTTTAATGGTTTAACGACTGGATTTAGATGGTATTGATGAGGTGTTGAAATTAACTCAAAATAAAATAACTGGTTACAGTGTTAAGTGCAGTAACAAAGAGGAAAAAAAAAAAAGAACCTTTGATAGTCATGGAACAGATTACTCAGAAGTGCTGCTCAAATACAATTTATATGCAAGGTATCTAAATCATTATTTATCACCACTGATAAACCGATACTGTGAACTGGATACCGACAAGGTTTGATTCATGGACACCTACCTAGCAGGCATATCACTAATCCTAATGTGAAACAAAACCTGTCCTCTGATTCAAACAGTTTCCTTTACTTTCCCTGAACTTCTCATCATCCTTTACAGCAGGATATTTAGGCCTGAAATGGAAAAAAAAATTAAAAAAACCCAAAAAAACCAAAGCAAAAAATAACCCCAAACCAAAACCCACTTTCCTTATTTGGAGTTTTTTAAACTTGGGTCCATAAAGGAGAGCTAGAAGGCTTGCTTGAACACTTGGGCTCTCTTTCCATCACTTCACATACACTTAAGCAGTCTTTTCTCGCATAAGCCCCTCCTAAATTAGTCAAAACCATTAAGATGTAACAATGTATAGTCAGGGTACACACAGGTCTTCATGAATAAGTGGAAAAAACCACCGTTTCTATTTTAAGGGAACATGTCTTCCCGTCTCATCTGAAAAACACATTTTCAGACAGAAGAGCAAACTCACGAAGCGTGCAATGCAGATCAGGCAGCTGCATCCTCTCTGACTGAGCAGATTCTCACTTGCCTGAAGAAAATTAGGAATGCACAGACTTAGTTTACAGAGGAAACTTCCAAATAACCATAAGCACTTCTCATTTGGATTTGAAGTCTACATGCTGTGCTTACTACTAGGGCAGATAATGAAAAGGAGGGTGAATTTTAATTTTTAGAAGGAATAGATGAGCCTTTGCAAGACATTTTTCTTAAATTCTTTCTTTCCTATTGGAAAGGTTTTGGTTTTTTTCTCTCACTGTCACAGTATTTTCATTTACTGACTATCTTCTTTAGTGTTAATAGTTTTAGCTCTGTTAGTACTTTAATTATTTTCTATTGTTTTCATTTTGAATTTTAGCTTTATTTATGAATACTCAGATGTGGGTCACCAAGCCAGTAGCACTTCCAGAAGAAAAACACCCAGGCTGTTTTAGGAAAAGGCCATTTAGATCCAGGAGGTCTTTGTTAGCAAAATGGCCCAGTGCTCATAAAGGTGATGGAAATGTCTAGTTCAACCCCTGCTCAAAGCAGGACTGATTCCACAGTTAAATCCGGTCACTCAGGGCTTTATCCAGGCAGGTTTTAGAAATCTCCATGGGTAGAGATCCCATGGGCACCTGTTGCAGTGCTGCACCATTGTCATGAAGGAAGAATTCTTCTGCTTTGCTGAGACAGTGTCACAGATGCACTTTTATCATATATCCAGAACCTGAGCAGACCTTTCCCCTGTGACCATGCACTGCTGTCTGCTGGTAGATTTTGCAGAAGAAATGCTTCAGAAACAGGGACTGGCTCAGCCCAGTCATACCCCCATTGGGATCTTTTCACACTCAGGTGTCATAGTCATTTTGGTTTGTTACTCCTGTGGGAAAAAAGTGGCCCAGATATAAAAATCATGGAGTCATTTAGGTTGGAAAAGAACTCCAAGATCATCAAGTCCAGCTTTTACTCATCACCACCTTGTCACCCAGACCAGGGGACTGAGTGCCACATCCAGCCATTCCTTGAACACCTCCAGGGATGGTGCCTCCACTATCTCTCTGGGAAGCCTGTTCCAATACTTAACCTCCCATGAAGCACCTTGAGGCCATTTTCTCTTGTCCTGTCACTTGTTCCCTGGGAGAAGAGACCAATTCCCACCTGGCTCCAACCTCCTCTGAGGGAGTTGGAGACAGTGAGGTGGTCTCTGCTGAGCCTCCTTTTCTTCCAGAGTATACACTCCCAGCTCCCTCAGACACTTATTCACAAACTGTAATCTGGGTTGAGCTTAATTTATTGCATGATCCACCCTTGTGTCTTTTAAATTCTCCAGGTAGAGTCTCGCTTCACTCTGTTCTCTCCTCCCAACCACCTGATGAATATGCAGAGCTTACAGCACACTAATGTTGGTGAGGCCTCTAAAACATCAGGGCTTGCTGTGTATCAGCCAGCCACGAGTCTGGGAGGCAGGGAACGATTTTTTAGCCTTGAGTTTTCAGACCAGAGATATCTGCAAGGACCATTGTGTAGGATTCCTCTGCCACTGCTCACTGAGAGCTCATCAGCCTGGAGCTTCAGGGGTTCTGTTGAGGCAAAAGAGGTGCCAGTTCACATCATTCCCCACCTTGACACATGCTCCTGCGTGAACACTGACTCTCCACTTATAACTGTCATGCCTGAGTAATGTCACTTGGTGATGTTCTGGTGTCAGTGGTTGCCAGTTCCAGTTTAAGCACAGAGTAACTGTGATAACAGCTGCAGATGACACCTCTTCTGTGGGTGTGACAGCATGTCCTTCACTGCATGCAAAGGCACAAGCAGACAGAGAACAGAAACGTGGGCTGTAGAGCAGAATTCAGCAGAGCAGAACTCAGCACCTGCTGCCACAGAACAGGCAGCTCAGCCCAGGACTCCAGCTGCCTCGTGGTGCACATTCTGAAGAACCTGAACTCCTGGTCTGACAACAAAATGGACCTTTGTACTTTCCAAAAGCTGAGCTGCAACGTAGAGACTTCAGGCTAAACTGAGTGAGTCCCATGAGTAAATCTGCAGTTTGGGTTTCAATGCTAACCCTCTACTGTGTCACAGCAGAGCCTGTACATACAATGAGATGCAAGAGCAGCACCCAGAAGGCATGATTAGAGTTAGGGCTGAAACCACAGACACTATTGCCATGAATGAAAGTCTGTGCATTGTTATCCCACATCGCAGAAAAATAAAAAAGGCATTTAAATAGAGAAAATCCACAAATTCACCAAGATAAAGGAAAAAAGAGAGAGCTTAGTGAAGGAGCAGTGCCTGCAGAGTGCAAACTGAACAGCAGCAGCTATTCAGCTGCAACTTCACGTTCATTAGGTGAGACATGGATTAGGTGGGAAGCAGACAGGGTTGGAAGCCTGTGAAGATGGGTTTCTTCCCAGTTAAGGGTTTGGGATTTTTTTTGAGCATGTCAACTCTTTTTGGAACTTCAAAGTGATTCCCAAAGATGATGCTGTGCAAATTATTCACTCTGAGTGCCATGTGTTCCCCTGGATACATTTTTCACTGCTAACCAGTGAATATGTGGACAGGATGATGTGTGCAGTCTCCTGAGCAGTTTGGTGATGCTGTGTCAGGAAAGAGCTGGTGAACACCCCTTCCAGTGCCACACTGTCGCATTGCCTTCTCTCCTCTCCTGCACTCTCACAGGCTGAGTTAATTTTCCTTCAAAGGATTGAAGTAGTGCTGCGACCAACTCCATAGGTAGCACATTCTTGGCAATATTATAAGTTATATTTTGGTCTTCTACAAGCCTGTGTCTGTGACTTGGAGAATGGTGGGGGGAAAATGGTGTATCCTTCTGCAGACAATAGAATGGTCTGGGTTGGAAGGGACCTTAAAGATCACCTAGTTCCAAACCCCTGCCATGGGCAGGGACACCTCCCACTATCCCAGGTTGCTCAGAGCCCCGTCCAACCTGGCCTTGAACACTTCCAGGGAGTTCACAACTTCTCTAGGCAAACTGTGCCAGGGCCTCACCACCCTCACAGGGGAGAATTTCTTCTAAATATCCAATCTAAACCTTCTCTCTGTCAGTTTGAAACCATTCCCCCTTGTCCTGTCACTACATAATCTTGTTAATAGTCTCTCCTCATCTTCCTTGTGGCCCCTTTAGGTACTGGAGGGCTGCTATAAGGTCTCCCCAAAGGTTTCTCTTCTCCACACATCTACACAACAGCATCTATTGCTTTGAACAACAGAGGGTGTCTCTGCAAGCTGAAACACAGCAGAGGTGCTGTAGGTCACCTAGGTGTGATTTCTGCAAACAAACCAAAGCAAAACAAACCAACCTAATAAATACCAAAAACAAACAAAAACCCCACAGACACTCAATTTTCACACACACACACAAAACTAACAGAAAAAAACCCAAACCAAACACCAAACAAAAACCTTAGTGCAAATTAAGATGGCTAATGAGCTGAGACCACTGTCAAACTTGCTGTCAGCTACTGCCTCGCGTTTATATGCCTCTGTCTCCCAGTCTTCTTTTTATACTGGGACTCTCAGCATTAGTATTCCAAGCCTGGTGTTACTATTAGTAGTGCATTTTACCCAATTCCCATCTTATTTCTCACCGGCAACTTTAGTAGCACCAACAAAAATTTTGGGAGATTTGTGGGGTTTTATGATAATTCAAATATAAGATTTGTTATTACAGAACAAGCCCTAAAGCAAACCATAAATTCTTAAGTGCTCACCTGCACTGGAGTTTCTCTTGCTTGCCTTGAAACTAAGTTCTGTGTAACCCTCTTCATTCTCCATCTCAGTATTACAGTCTTTTCTTTCACTTGCACTAAATCCCCTTTATATTTTTACAAAATTTTACAAAATTTTTTTTGCAAGTTTGGAATAGAAGTGAAAGTGTTTGCAGGAAGCCCTCCCAAGGAAAAGAAAAAGAGTCTTTTAGGATAACAAGAGTAACACGCCTCTCATCCACCTCCATATTAACCAAACAATTAATGCATACGTGTAGCACACACCCAATAATGATACAGTCAACTAACATGCACACTAAATCCTACACAGCAGTGAAACATTGATCTTTGAGCAGTCCTTGTTACAGTATTTTCAAGGACCTAGGGTTTTGACATCATTCTATAACAAGGATTGCACTGTTTTTATTCCTGGGTACTGCAGCAACACTGTCTTGGAACAGTGAGTACCCTACAAATATATGACAAGATGGTGATTTTACAACGTTGAAGTTTATTAGTGCACTCTACAAAAAAGATATGCCAAAGAGATGGATCCAGAAGGAAAATGGAGGAGCGTGGAGCACATAAGAAGGCTAAATCAAAACCTCCTGAGTTATTGCTGAGGGTTTAGTGCCACACAAGCAGAGAGCAGCTTTGGAGAAGTGCCAGAGGAAATTCAAGGATTAAGTTATTTACAGGCAGCATGTTCCAGCTGTAGCAGAGAGTGGAAAAAAAGAACACAGAGTTGTTTATTACACAAGTTTGTAAATTAAGTTAAGCTCAAGGCTGTTTGCAGGTTGGCAGCAGAAACTGACACCAACATTGAGGGCAGAAGGTAAGAGACAATCATGAACCTTGAAAATGTACATCACTGTATAAACAGAAGGATGAAGCAATTTGATCCCAAAGACCAACATAGTGGAGCAATCCAGGAAAATGTAGGCATGCTTACATTTAAACATAATGTTTCTATGGAATTTTCTGAGTATGTGTATTTTCTGAGTACCTACTGTTGGTGTGCACAGTGTTTTTAAAGATCACAAACCTAGTTTCTCTTGTTTTTGCACATTCAGAGAACTGGCTTTGTCTTTCATTCTGCTTCTTGTTACTCAAACAGACTTCATGCTTCAGATTATTTTATTTCTCCAGAAAGAAAACTTCAGTCACTTACATGCAAATATAAAATGCTATAGCACTTCCTTTTCTTTTGTGAAGGCCAGTATATGTTTTAACTGAAAAAAAAAGGACCATTCTGGGAAATGTAAATGAGCATCCTTTCTTGGTAACATGGCGTTGTAAATTCAAGACAAAAACCTGTGGGTTTTTTTTCTTTATTTTGGAAGGATATTCATATTCCTTTTACCGAGATGATAGATCCAGAGGATGATGGCACAACAGGCTGTGACCAGTAAGAAGACAGCCTACAGAAAGGCAGGTGTTGAAATTAAGCAAAAGGAGAGGACTATAATGTCTCTTAAATTGAATGTGAAAACATAATAAAAAAAAAAAGAGACTGCGTAGCAGCTTGCAAGAAATATTTTTAAAAAACCCTCCCCTTCTTTAGGAGTAGGGAACCTGCCAGAAGGTCTGTAAGGTGATAGATAATCAGTTTATGAATAAGGCCACATGGTAGTAAGGGGGGAAAAACAGTGGGTTTTTTTAAATGTTTGCTGTGGAGGAACCTGGGGAGGTTCCCACACTGGAATCTTTCTGGGCGGAATGTGAGAGTCTGTGTCTCAATGACTGTCAGTGAAAGAGGTTATGAAACAATCCATATAAATTAGTAGACCCAAATGGCTAAGGTCAGATGGGCTCCCAATGATTTTTGAGGGGTCTTGGCAGTCTGGAGAGGTCCCAGCTGACTGGAAGCTGCCAAACATCCCAATTTTCAAGGAAGGCAAGAAGGTCAACCCTGGAAACTACAGCCTGTCAGTCTCACCTCAGTGCCTGTTAAAGTCATGGAGAGGATTACTCTGGGAAGTGTTGAAAAACACTTGAAAAGTAATGAAGTCATTGGTCACAGCCAGCACTGCTTCATGAGGGGAAAGTCCTGCTGATCAAACCTGATTTCCTTTTAGGAAAAGGTGACCCACCTGGTTGATCAAGGGAAGCCACTTAATTTGATCTTTTGGGATTTCAGGAAAGCTTTGGATACTGTCTCTCACAGGATCCTTCAGGGTAAAATGTCCAGGCCACAGCTGGATAAACACATCATGTGTTTATCAGAAATATGGCTAATAAAACCGGTTTGGAAGTAGTTTTTTTAGAGAGGGAACTTTTCATAGACACTTCCAAAATTGCCCTTTTCACCTTCAAATTCAATTAGCTTTGGCCATTAGCTGAAGTCTCAAGAAGTGTGATGTCTTTCCATTTTATCCCCACTACCACAAACACAAGTGAGATCCCTAGAATTTGTGTTACTGAGTTTATCATAGGAATTCCCAAATTCCCTGCTGAGAGTTACAATCTTTTCCCATTATAAATCTCATTGTTCATTGGCTTATAATGTTTGCACCTATTCTTTGAAATTCAGCAATTATATTAAGCTATGAAGCCAGACTCCAATTTCTAGATGCTATAATATTCTGCTAGGTCACTGATGTCTCCCATAAACTATAAAAGTCATTTGAAAATCCTCAACCACGAGAACTCAGAGTTTTGGTCAGACAACTGGTGGAGATCTTTTGCAATGTTTAGGCTTTATCTCTGAGAAATCTCTTTACATGTCAAAAAGCAACTATGGTTTTAGCAGATCTGAGGGGTTTGTTATCACAAACACAAGTATGTGTTGGTAAAACGAACTTGTTTAACTCTGAAATGTAACAACCTCTATTTTTGTAAACGTTTTAACGGCGTTGTGAACATCTTTACAGCACAGCATGTAATAAAACCACACTTCTCAAAGTTCCGCTTCAAAACATGTTTCATGTAAATGAAGATCAAAACTCCTGTAAATGGCATTGACACCATGCAAAGAAGCAGGAACCTACCTAGAGATTTTATGATACAGATCAAAGGACACTAAAGGTGCTTTAACAGAATGTAGATGCTCTCATATAGTCAGAACAAAAATAAGAGGGAACAAATTCTGCAAATCTTTAAAATTACCAGTTCCAATGGCAGCTCTTATCAGGTAGCAGATATTCACAAGATCAAAACCATCCTTGTCTGCAGCACTATGGTTACAAGGTACTTTTTCCACTATGGATTTCTTTTGCAACTTTCATCTTAATTTTACCTTGTTCAAAGCAGCCTGGAATAAAGTGTTATGTTACAGAATCATAGAATGATTTGGGTTGGAAAGGACCTAAAAGATTACAGCATTCCAAGCACCTGCCAGGGACACCTTCCACTAGACCAGGTTGCTCAGAGCCCCATCCAACCTGGCCTTCAACACTTCCAGGGATGGGGCTTCTCTAGGCAACCTGTGCCAGGACCTCACCAGCCTCACAGGGAAGAATTTCTCCCTAATATCATAAATCTATTCTCTATCAGTTTGAAGCCATTCCCCCTTGTCCTGTCACCACATGCCCTTGTGAAAAGTCTCTCTCCATCTTTCTTGTGGGCTCCCATCAGGTACTTGGAGTGCTGCTATGAGGTCTCCACACAACATTCTCTTCTCTAGACTGAACAGCCCCAATTGTCTCAGCCTGTCTTTGTAGGAGAGGTGCTCCAGTCCTTGAAGCATCTTTATGTCCTCCTCTGGACCCACTCCAATAGCTCCATGGCCTGTGGAGGCTCCAGAGCTGCACACAGACTCATTTCCTAAGCATCTCCTTGTAAAGCTTTCTTCCTGGGAAATAGGTCCACATTTAGTAGCCATCTCCTATCTGTGTACAATTTTAAGAAAAAGAATGCAAATCATGCCTAGGGAAGCTTTTAGATGACCTGATTTGAGCCACCAGCAAATGCCACTGTGGTTTCAGCAACCTTTAAGCCTCTGAGTAATATGAATATGGTTGCTGCAGGAAGTGGAGGTAAAGTCTACAGATGGGCACCTTCTGTTCTCTCCTTGCCAGACCTGAGAGGAGCTCTGCTCATCACCTCCATGGCCTTCCAGCTGTACCAGGACTGGCTGGCAGATTCATCGGCACAGAGGTAAAGCCTTGAGAGATGGGATTAACAATGTCTATGGTGCTGATAAATCACCCCCCTCTTCTCCTTTCTCAGACTTTCCATTTGCAGCCCTTACCATGTCACAGTCCGTGCAAGTTCTTTAACATGCAATTTATTTGCAGTTGGTGCTCTCTTTGTCACAGGAGGAATCCCTACAAATGGGATGGGAAGGCTTAATTTGAATGATTGTGGGCTTTGAGATTGATAACTCTCAGAAGTGTCCTCTATTTTTTAGGTTTACCATGCATGGCTGCAAAATAGCTGAAATGGGATATCTGCAAGAAGGAAGGGACCTGTTTAAAGAGGTTTTATGCAATTAACAAATGAACCTGAGAAAAATGACAATTCTGATGAACTTCGAGGTATCACTCACGACTAAACACTTAGACCCTCCCATCTCTGTTCAGAAATGTTTGAATCAGTGATTACAATGCTTGTTTATTTAACACAGGCCTGTGTGAGTGTGTCACTGTTGCTGTATCAGTCACTCATGGATAATCCCCCCCCCTTTGTAGCTTTCTGTGTACAAGTGTTACATGTCCTCCAGTAACACCTGATCCTGAACAGCAATTTCAGAACAAGCTGAAGGAGGGTGACTGTGTGCAAATATCACTGACTGGCAAAACAGCTGCTTGCACTGCCTGAAAGCTGCTGATCTCAAGGGAAACCTTTCTTGTAACAATGAAAGCGATCCCTGAAAACTGTCAACATGGGGAAGGACTTTGGCAACAGAAAATAGTTTAGTTCAGCCTAGAAAAACGCAATCCAAAATCTGTAGTTGTATTTAAGTGCAGTTTATTCAAGACGGTTCTTGATTGTCTTTTTGTCTCAGAATCTCAGAGGAAACATCCAAGGTAAAACAGCCAAGAGCCCCAAACTGCCTTACAGCTCCTCCCTCTCAAATTGCCTCTCCCCAGGAACTCACTAAGGGAGCTTTCCACACTGTAAGTTTTTGAGACTCATTGCATTCCTCTTAGTATTCTGTTTGTATCAAAATAAATTATTTACATGAGTCATAAATGACCTGCACAGCTTTTGAAACGCAGAGTCCTGATTTCATTTGCACCAGTGGAAAGCAGAGACAACTTAGTACAGTTGTCTATGGGAGCTCTTGGGTGTGAAGCTGGGACCTGATCCGGGACTAGTGTCCCTACAGAGCGTTCTTTCCCAGAAGATTCACTTCTGGTGTTTTCGGTCATTAATGGAATACCATCCTTATATGAGTGCTTTCTTCTAAGCTAATGGAGCCAGCCAGGCTTTAATTGACTGCAACAGAAAGACAACCCCTGGAAAAAATAGGGGACTTTATTCACTGTAGAATTACAATTTTTATGTCTTTTCATTCCTTAATATTCAAATACCACTAGTTCAAAATTATACAATAAAAAATAAGTTATCCAAGCTCGCACATAATAGTTCAGGTGAGCTGAGCAAGAGGCAGATCATAATTCCATAGTTTACCTTCATCCAAATGAAGGCATCATGGAATAAATGGAAGAAAAAGAATAAGAACAAACTGTTATGATGTTTTCTGCAAGAATACACAGCTTTCAGTTTGTCTATCCAAATTTTCATTAACATATTTTCTTAGGAAATAGGTCTGAAGTACCACTTTCCACACCTGGGCTGTCGTTGCCCTTACAAAGAATGAACAGGAGTTCATCATCATCACGGCTAGGCTTCGTGAGCGAAGATTTAGGAAGGCACTATCCACGTTTGTTACAGGTACGCTGGTGACTTATGAGGCCAATATGAGATAGATATATCCGATTGCAAAAGGCACAGCAGAAAGACTCCTTAGGTGGTGTATTCAGCAGGATAGGATTCTTTCTGCGATGTCTTTTCTCCTCAAGAGTGATCCTGCGTGCATTCTCAAAGGAAACGGCAGCGTTAAAGATGGTGTGTCTCCAGGCCTCCCAGTTTGCTGCCAGAGTAGACCAGTTATGATGATCAATGTGGCCGAGGCTGAGATGTTGTTTCAGGGAGTCCTTGTATCTTTTCTTCGGGACTCCTCTCTTGCGGTAGCTGGAGGCAAGTTCACCGTAAAGCAAGATCTTAGGGAGGCGGTGATCCTTCATCCTTGAGATGTGCCCTGCCCAGCACAGCTGTGTTCTCAGCAACATGGCCTCAATGCTAGTGACTGCTGCTTGTTCTAAAACAGATGTATTGGTCACATAATCTGACCAGTGGATGTTTAGGATTGTATGGAGACAGCGTTGGTGGAAGTGTTCTAGGAGTCGCAGGTGGTGGCGGTAGACGACCCATGATTCGGAACCATATAAGAGAGTGGACAACACTATGGCTTTGTAAACACCGATCTTGGTGCTTTTCTTCAAGTGTTTATTACGCCATACTCTTTTATGGAGTTTTTCAAAAGCACTATATGCCTTTGCTAATCTGTTGTCTATCTCCCCATCAATCTTACCATCTGAGGAGATGAGGCTACCTAGGTAAGTAAACTGTTGGACTGATTTAAGCTCTGACTGGACAATGGTGATATGGGGATGATGGAAGGCTTCCTGAGGTGCAGGTTGGTAGAGGACTTCCATCTTCTTTAAGCTGACTTCCAGTCCAAAGAACTCAGCAGCATCTGCAAAGCAGGATGTTAAACTGCAGAGCTGCTTCTGTGTGGGCAACAAGGGCAGCGTCATCAGCATAAAGCAGCTCCCGGACAAGATGGTTTAGAGTCTTGGTGTGTGCCTTCAGTTGCCTTAGGTTGAAAAGGCTTCCATCAGTACAGTATCGAATATAGATATCGTCCTGATCATCGAGGTCTGCCGTGGCCCTTTGGAGCATCCTGCTGAAAAAGACTGTGAATAGGGTTGGAGCGAGAACACAGCCTTGTTTCACACCGTTTTTTATTAGAAAGGGCTCAGAAAGTGCATTGCCATATCTGACTTGGCCGTGCTGATCCTCATGGAGTGAGATGATCATTTTAAGGAATTTAGGGGGACAACCTCTGATTGCTATCAAAAGAATTACTTTTACCTGGATGTACAGCATTCAGTACTTTTGAATGCATTCCTAAGAGATGTATTGGTCAGAAGCAATAATAAAAGTAGTTTCCTATTCCCTTCTATGAAAAAATATAAGGAAATGGTGGTTAATTATGAGATGGCAGCACCTCCACCCTCCTGAAAATACAGGACTTATTGCTCAGGAATACTAAGTTTCCACCTGCCACCTCATAGAGATTCCTTAAAAGGAAAAGAAAAAAAGGAAAATACTATTTTAATGCCATTCTCAGTGGCTGCTGTTTTGCTTGTTCAGCTCTAGTCAGCTCATCAGTTCATGTTCAGAAGTTGAAACTCAAAGTGATAGTGTGACCTATATCCATGGAGATTTATATACATAAATACAAGCACAAGTTATGTGCTTGTTTTGGACATAAATGATGTGAATCTATTCTCCACAGGGAAGAGTTCAAAAACATGAAAAAGTCAAAAGGTTTTCCATAGATTGTCCCCTTTCTACTCTGCCCCAGTGCAGGAATAACAGCATGCTATTTTCTATTTCTATTTTCTATGCTGGATTTTTTAGCCTTAGCCAGGGGATCTCCTTTAACTAGGAGTTTGTAGTGGGGTGACCGTGGTTGGATGCCAGGCATCAGCCAAAGCTGCTCTATCACTCTCCTCTGCCACTGGGCAGGGGAGAGAAAAATATAACAAAGAGTTCATGGGTTGAAACAAGGGCAGGAAGAGATCCCTCACCGAATACCATCATGGGCAAAACAGACTCAATTTGGGGATACTGATTGAATTCATTACTAAAAAATTCAGAGCAAGATAATGAAAAGTAAAATAAATCTTAAAAACACCTTTCCCCCACCCCTCCCTCCTTCCCAAGTTCCCCCTCCTTGCCCCCCACCAGCAGCACAGGGAGACGGGAACAGGGGTTATGGTCAGTTCATCACAGGTTGTTCCTGCCGCTGCTTAGGGAAAAAAGTCCTTCCCCTGCTCCCTGTGGGGCCACTCCCACGGGAGAAAGTTCTCCATGAACTTTTCCAGCGTGAGTCCATCCCATCACTCCTGATGGGCTCAGCCTTGGCCAGCGGCAGGTCTATTCTGGAACTGTATGGAATTGGCTGTCTTGGACTCTTGGAGGTCCGTCCTGGAGCTGTATGGAATTGGCTGTCTTCCTCTCTTGGAGGAAACTTCTAGCAGCTTCTCACAGAAACCACCCCAGAAGCCCCCCCGTCACCAAAACCTGGTATCTTCCTTTATCTACCTTTATCTTCCAGGCTTCTTTCTCCTTCACACTCCACCTGTCTGACAAGTTACTTTACGCAGCTCATACTCTTGATAAACAATGTACAGTATGGTGCAGTAGAGACATCTAGTGACAATTTCATGTAATTAAAACACAAAGGATTGCTGTAGGAGAGAAAAATAAACTTCTTCCAAACCCTTGAAATACCCATCTTTACATGCTCTCCTCAAATCCACTGACAAAATAATTTGCCAGTTCTGGGCTAATTAATACACAGGATGGAAAAAATTATCAAACATCACTGGCTTCTGTGTCTCCAGAGCCTCTTTCCTCCTTTCCCCAGGTGTCTTCAAAAACCTTGGATGCTACAATAAATAAATTTAGCCTAGCTTTGCATTGCTGGTACCAAGGACACCGTTTAGTGTACCAATACAAATCCCTTCCTCATGTTATTTTGCTAAAGAATCTTCCTCAGAACATCTTGGCTGCAAAGCCAAGTAACAAATGTCTTTTTCAACTGAATTACCACCTACCTGCTAAGGGAAGGGTAGGATGCTGGAATTAGAATGGGATGGATTTTGCAGTTGGAAGGGGGTTGGAATTGGGTGATCTTTAAGGTCTCTTCCAACTCAAACCGCTCTATAATTCCATGTTCCTTTGAACAGAAATTCTTCAGTCCTGAGATATTCTGCTCTTTAGGTGCCGAAATCTAAGCTGTCCATTAACATCTACTTTCCAATTAGTAAAGAGAAATAGCTACCTCCATGGTCCTAGCATGTTCTCCTGAAAGGTCAGAGGAATGGTCCCTGAATGTCTCCTGAGGAACCAGCTGAAGGAGGCAGCAGGAGCAAGATGTGTCCTCTGTTCCTGCAGTGTCCCAGGCTGCTGCTGAAGGACAGGACCTGGCTCCAAGGAAAGAGCTTTGTATGTGACCACTCCATCAGTTCTGTCAAGTGCATAAAATAATGAAGATCAACCTGACGGTGCTTGTCTGCCTTGCCAGAAACCTCCTCTCTCAAGAGGAAGACTCCTGAATCATGAACATGAACTAGGTCGTTCATGATGGGCCAGAGCTACTAAAAAAGTAAATGTAAAGAATAATAAATGTACATGTAATAATAAAAAAACCTGTTTGGCTTCAGACTGAAAGAGGGGAAATTCAGGTTAGATGTAGGGAAGAAATTCTTCCCTGTGAGTGTAGTGAGGCCCTGGCACAGGTTGCCCAGAGAAGCTGTGGCTGCCCCATCCCTGGAAGTGTTCCAGGCCAGGTTGGATGGGGCTTAGAGCAACCTAGGCTAGTGGAAGGTGTCCCTGCCCATGGCAGCAAGTTGGAATGAGATGATCTTTAAGGTCCCTTCCAACCCAAATGATTCTATTACTCTGTGATTAATACAGAACTTTTCAGTTACCAGTGTTGTGAAAGCCCATTCTCAACACAGTTCAGTGATTTAAGCTGAAAATGTTGAAGTCATTCTTCTTTCTTTTTTTCATACTTCTTCTATGGCTGGTCCCAAGAGGTCAAAATATTGCATTCCTTGACTTACCATCATGATAATTCCAAAGAACTGTGTTGTCTGTCTTTAATGAGAAAATTTGATGACCAACATGAAGAGGAATAATAGGTCAGACTCAGCCCTGGTTTAATTCTGAGTTTAATAATGCCACTGGGATATGAGGACTAGCATGTGGTGTAGAGCTGATTGAAGAGCAGAAATTCCCCTGGGAGAAGAATTCAAAGTTTTGCTATAATTTTAAGTTACCATAAACTCAAAAAAATTAGAAATTTCTATGAGGATGAAAATCCAAAGAAAAAAAAAAAGAAAGTTGGCCTTATAGCAACATTTTCAAACCTGATTTTTAAAATTAATTTTATTCTTCATGAAATAAATTTAAAGAAAATTTAAATGTAGAAAAAAAATTTTTTCCAAACTCTTGAAATTCGTTTTTTTCAGCAATAAAAACCTCCCTACATCATTGTTTCCTGGTTTCAACCCTGAACTACTGAAGTTTAGGAGGAAGTGATCTGATAATCACAAACTGAACAATCTAATCACAAACTGAACAATCTAATCATCACGATCTGAGTTGAAACACATTTTAGTGTCCATTTGGTTTGAGGAGGATATGAACACACTCAGCATGTTGCCAGCTTGAGTTCCAAACAAAAATTAGATGTAGGCTGAAGGTCCCATTTTATGAGAAAGTTGATCAAAATCACACCTTTAATAGAACATACACCATCAGAAGGGAGTAAGAATGAAGAACTGCTTACCAAAAGCTACAAGGTGAGAATCTACATTTGAAAAAATAGGGTTCTAGTTTCCTTCCGTTTTACAGACATCTAAACACTTGTTTTGACCTCTTGTGGTATGGTGGAGAGTGGCCAAAAATAGGGGATGGTACTTTTTCAGTGAGTCCATTTTGACTGCAGGTCTGAAAGCAGCTTTTCAAAATGGCAAGTGAGGTGGTTTATGCTGAGGTATCACCCAAGGAAAGAGTACATTTCACTTCAGAAACTTCAGATACAGGTAAAAAAATGCAATAATGTTAATAATATTAATACCATTCATAATTTAATGTTACTTCATTTCCCTCTGCTTAATGCCACATTTCATTCTTTCTTAGATCATTCAGAAGTCATGTTGAAAGCATTTTGATAACTATTAATAACCTCCCCTCTTTATTATATATCTATTTGCTTGGCAAATTCGTGTTTATTAATAGATTAAATACTGAATTCTAGCGAAAGTGAAGACTGACCTTTAAAATCCCATTCTGGATTTCAGTAGTATGGCTGAAATGTTCTGTTTCTGAAAAAAATTAATGTTCAGACATTGAAGATATTTACACGGATTATTGGAAACTCATTGACAGCTGAATGGACTTCTCCCTCCTGCAGTACACTTTTATTTTATATCTTAATTTGATTCCTTTCTTCAACACCGGAAATATTTTTAAATTCTAAAATGATAGGTCTGTTTCTAGTTTTAATTCTCTTTCTTTCTTCTTTCTTTCTCTCTCTCTTTTTCTTTCTTTATCTGTCTCTGTCCCCCTTTTTCGTTTCTAAAAGTTCTATGGTGAGAAAAATGCAAGTCAAGTTTTAATAGAAGTCTCTGTAATTTTGAAAACTGTTAGCCCTCCAATTTGTGTATGACCTACTGATATCTTAAACTGTAAAACTGATTACTCAAAAATTTTATTTTCAAGTAATAAAGTGCAAAATATAGCCATTAATGGATAAAAGCAGGAAAAAATTCATGTTTATAAGACATATATTTTACCAGTATGAGATGCTTGGAAATTCAGTATCTAAAAATTTTTTGTGGGCAATTATAAGGCTGAATAAGTAACCAAATTTCATGCAAAATATTTTTCTTATGCTTTAGAGTAGGACAGCATGGTATTTTGAAAAAAATCTTTTCAATTGCAATAGTAAAATATCACCAGTTCTTGTAACTTCTCCTAATCTTGCATCCCTTTTGGTGTCCTAATAAATATTTTATTTTAATATTATCCTAAAACATTGACTTCCACAGGCTGTTTGTAATATCTTGCATGAAGAAATACTTCAAATTGATCTGGAATATGACATCTATTAACAGCATCAGTGTGTGCTACTGAGATATAGTGAAAAAACCTCACCTATCTTTATAATTAATAATTTTTCACATTCTTATATTTATAAAAATTTCCATTCTTACAAACTCTCTCTTCGATTTCTGTGTGTGTTCCATTGCTTTCATATTTGAGAGCCTGAGTGCAGGAAACTAAGCTCTCATCTTCTGCCAAACTCTGTTAAACTGTTCTGACTCCTTGGCAGCTGCACGAGGAAGATTTTTTTAGAAAGTTCTAAAAAAATGGGTTAGATTCGACATTTTTCATAAGTCTGAGGTAGATCTCAGCAGCCCTGGCACCCTTAGGACGTTGCTTTTCTTCAGGTCAAAGCTTGGTGTTTGCCGTTACAGAGAGTTCAGAGCAGGGATGTTGCCTATCACGCACCTGCCTGAAAACACTCAAGAGACCTTGCGGTCTTAATCCATACATATTTGACATTAAGTCATTGATACAGTAAGGCTAAATTTGCTCCTTTGAAACAAAAATTATAACCTAGTCCATAAAAAAGGGGTGTTCATACTGCCCTACCTGTGAGCATTTTCTTGTTACACACTTCAATGTTTGTACTGCCTTACCTGATTTTGTGGCTCTAAGTTAGCTTTGCTTCCCCACAGCCATTACGCTTGTCCACTAGTTAGCCTGCAACCTACTTCTCCTCTGCCTTCAGCTTCTGCTTTCTTGACTTTTTACAAGAGGAGGACAGAGCTTTTAACCTGCAGGCCTGGATATGTCCTACGTTTTGCACTGCTGAAATTTGCATTTGCTCGTCTTCCCCGTGGCACTTCAGAGAAAAATCTGTTTGGTTCTCTCTTAAGATTGAAAAAAAAAAACCAAAAAACAAACAACTTATTTCATACACTATCAGCAAGCAAATTTGATGGAAGAAGCTCCTGAGAAATGAGGTAAAACATGCAAAGCAGGCAACCTCCAAGGTGTTGTGTTGCAGTTGATGTAAAAATATAGCTTCTTCCTTCCTTCTGCTGCCACACCTACCGAAAACTGCTGTGAAACATGTCCTGTCACTCACCTACTCTGATAGTTCATCTTTGGATTTAATATCACCCAATGGAGGATAAACTGTGTCACGGGGCAGTACCTCACCTCATTACACCTGCAGTTATCTTTCTAGTTGTACCTCTTCCCACAAGCTTTCCTGATTGCACAAAATTATTGAATTGGGCCAATGGTCCTGTAGACATCCCCTGGGCAGTGAGATACCTTCTGGACATACCTTTAACTATGTGAATTTGAAAATGCTATCTAGGTGATGCAACTCAACTAAATAATAGAAGTCAGGTACCTAAACATCATCTTTGCCTTCCTTGGGCTTTGCATGCAGCACTGGCCACTGAAAGCCAAAGAATGGGTTGTTTTTGCAGGGATAGTGAGAGAGATCTCCGCTGTTCTGCAGTGTAAGCATCCACACGTAAGAACAGACAAGTGTGGGCAAGGCCTCCAAAGATAGGGAAAGCTCCTATGAGACAGGATATCTTAGTTCTTGTGCTTAAAGCAAAGCAGTTTCAGCAAGCCACATGCCTTCTTGGGAAAATGAATGGCTTGCTGCTGAAAACTCAGCTGCCAATTCCTCTTCCAGCCGACCTTGCATTATTGTTAGCTAATCTGGTGATTGAGCTCTTCTGATAGTCCAGCAGACAGGAATTCTCCACTACTGAGGCGAGGAAGGCAGAGAAAGTAATTTGCCAGGCATTTCCAGACTTTTGAGGGAACCCACCCTGACAACATTTTTTGTGCTGTTGTTTGTAAAAATCTTGTAACACACAGTGAAGCACTTTTTTTACTGGGTGCAACCAGGAGTGTCACAACCATTCCAGTGGTTACTGGGGCATAGGAGGGTTTTCTACTCATTGACCACCAGATAGGGAATGGGAAGATCTCTGTCCTGTCACATTTGAAAGCCTAATGTAAGACTACAGAAAGTTCTGAAGTGCCTGCCTCAGGCTCCATGCATGGAAAGCAGTGACTGGAGGAAGATCATGTGATGACCTGCCATTAATAAAAATCTCATTTAAACTCATGGAAGGATGAAATTGAGGAAGAAAAATCCGTGGATGAAATGAAAAAAGTATGTTGATATTTTACATACATTTTAAAATTATGTTTCATTCGTTAGGGATGGGAAATAGCCTGTCTTTGCTCTATGCACATGCTTTGTTCCAACAGGAATTGTGCTCTTCTTTATGAAAGAGGAAACAGGACAAAAGGCATATTTTGTAGCCATGTACAAGATCTGAATTCGGTAGGAAGAAGTTTATTGAGAAATAAACAGGAGAAAAAATTAATTCACTGAAAAGAAGTTGTCATTGATTAACTTCTGCTTAGAGGTTGACAGAATGTATATACTTGTGTAAAAGAAGAAAAAATAGAATTATTATTAGAGTAGTTCACTGTGTGACAAGTTATGGTCACCTAGAAGGGTTTTTTAAAATTTTCATAGATTTAATAACTGAATAACGTTTCCTTATTTTATTTTATTTTATTTTATTTTGGAAAACTGCACAGCAGGGCAATTATATATGTGAAGTCTCCTAGTAATTTCTTTTTAGCACATTTACTCAGTGACAGAAAAAAAAAGTAATAAAGTAACGTCTCTTGCATGTTGTTGCTCTTCTCACTTTCCCAGAGGGGGTCTGATGCTGCAGGGGATTGAGTGCAATGAGCATGGCAAGGGCTGGCCTTGGGCAGGTTCTAATTGCAACACTTTTGTTCCTGCAGGTGATCCAATCACATATGCTGAGGTGAAGGTGGAATGGAGATCTGACAGACCTGACAGCACATCCAAAATTACACATTCAGGTACTACAACACTGCAGGCAGGACACTTCACCTTTTCTCATTGCATTTTATCCTCTTTGTATACCTCTTTGTATTACACACAGTGGAGGAGTTGCTTAGGGCAAAGTGCCCAAAGAGATGTTGATATTAGGAAGAAATTCTTCCCTGTGAGGGTGGTGACGCCCTGGTACAGGTTACCCAGAGAAACTGTGGCTGCTCCATCCCTGGAAGTGTTCCAGGCCAGGTTGGATGGGGCTTAGAGCAACCTGGGCTAGTGGAAGGCGTCCCTGCCCATGGTAGGGGGTTGGAATGAGATGACCTTTATGGTCCCTTCCAACTCAAACCGTTCTGTATTTAAAACAAAACTGAGCTACTTTTACAAAATGATAGCCAGGAAGCAAAAATTCTGGACAGTGTTTTGACAAGTGTCAGAAAAATTATGTCTATCACTTCTTAAGTTAAAATTTTAAGATATATTAAATTTTCTCAAACTGTGTAAGTAAATTTTGTTCTACAAAGTGAAATCGTCTTGGATATGAGTTTTAGCTCTTGTGTGTGAGGTGAAAATGAAGTAGAGAATGAAAGAAAATATTCCATTCATGCAATGCAATAAGAGCATTTAAGATATTTATAGAGAAAAGTGGTAGCTGCGGCAAATGCTAGTGAGAAAAGGTATTTCCACTGGGGTTTTAATTTGGCCTTACAACAAGGAAAAGAAACTGAAAGCTTCAGATGGTTATCTGATTAAAAGTGGTGGTTGGGCAGATGAGAGAGTGGGACAAGTGGAGATCTCAGTCTGGCTGTTACAAAGGCAAAACCAATTCACTGCTTTCATTGAAATGCATTTCATTAATAATGATTTTATCCCAGTGAATGCAGGATGGGACTGCAGCATGAAAAGTGTGGTCACTAATATGGTTTTGATATATGGCCATCGACCCATCTGGTTTTTAGCTACCTTTTTATAGCACTCAGTCCTCACTTCCTCCCTCTGATTCTGTCTACACTGTCCAGGTTTTCAGAATTTTGTTCAAGGAATATCAATATATGCTATAAATATGGAAAATTACTATAGAAGAGCTCTGTCCCTTCACATTCTTCACTGCAAACTCTTTAAAACCACAGAAGTCAGATGTTCTAATTCTCCATTAGATTGGGGGGTGGTTTACATGGAAAGTATGAAGGAATGGGGATCTAATGAACACAAAGATCCTAGTCAGGATTACAGTTGGAGCAGAAAATGATGGAGACAGGGATTTAAAGGCTATAGAAACAAATGTTTCTTTGTTGTGCTTAAAAATTATGATAATCTGGAAAGAGTCTCTAGAATTTCAAATTACTTATAACACCTTTTTAAAGCCTGAATATGAACTACAGGATTTCCCTGTGGGTCTTCGGTTTTGTAACCTCAGGAAAATAACACAATCATTGCAAGGCCTTTTCCAAAGAAAAGGCAGGGTATATTTCAGAGTGGGAAGCACTGGCTGTGCTGTGTGCACATGGCAAAATGTTGACGTGGCAGGGTTGGCAAAGCTGTGCTCTGTCACAGAAGGTAAGAAGTCACATTTTTAGGTGTTTTCTCAACAGCTATGATGATAAAAATTAGGAATGGCCAAGAAAAGGGCTCTTCTGTCCCTGAAAACGTGATTTTATGTATGCACACAGGTTTGTATACATATAAACCTACATACATATACAGGTGTTAGATCTACAGCACCCAGTGTAACACACTCCTGCTGAAGGCCTGGTACAGTGATTTTGCATCTTCCTATAACTCAGAACAAAAGTTGACTTGCTTTCTGCCTGTGGTGAGACTCATCTCCCTTGTCCCTTTGGCAGTGACCTGCTTGGAGAACTCACACCAGTGTTATGTTGTTTTCGCTCTGGTCTTCACTGCAGTGATTCTGCTCATCACTGTCATCCTCTTGGCAGTGAAATGTCCCAGCCTCTCAGGTGGATGCTGACGTCTTGCTGACACACAGGGTAAGCCATTTTTAACTGTGTCCTATTTTCATACAACACATTTGCATTTATCAGATGAGGTGCAAGGAAGCTCCCAAACCAAATGCTGGGTTGTTCAGAGAATCACAGAGTATGCTGAGTTGGAAGGGACCCACAAGTCCAAGTCCTGGCCCTCCTGGCCCATCCCCAAGAGTCACACCATGTGCCCAAGAGTATCATCCAAACACTCCTTGAGCTCTGTCAGTCTTAGTGCTGTGACCACTGCCCTGGGGAGCCTGTTCAGTGCCCAACCACCCTCTGGGGAAAGAGTCTCTTTCTAATATCCAACTTAAACCTCCCCTGATAAAACTTCAGGCCATTCCTTCAGGTCCTGTCACTGATCCTCACAGAGAAGAGATCAGTGCCTGCCCCTCCTCTTCCCCTCACAAGGAAGTTCAGTCTGGGATTTGAAGGCAATCAGGATAACAGTTGTTCAATTCAGACTAGGAATGGCAGTGGACAGAGAAATCCTCAGAGAAATCCTTCCCATCCACATGTAGTCCTTACATAGAGCCAGAAGACAACTGGCTTCTCCCTGGAAGTTGTCACTGAGTGGCTCCCTTGTGATAGCTGCATGACCAGACCTCCATCCCAAAGCATCCCAAGTCTTGCTATGGTTCTCATGGCACAGAGGTGCCCTCTCTTTACTCATAGGACCCTCACAGCAGGTTAATCTTCAGTGAGATTCTCTAATTCTAGTAACTTTTTTCTCTTTTATTTCCAGATAACTCAGCCCAGGAAGGTTCTGCTTGTTCAATAGAACAGGACATAATGCTTGTTTTCTTTTACATGATTTTCTCTGAAGAGACCTGTATGAAAGAAGACCTGCCATCAGTCTGATCACTCTTCAGTTATGTCATCCCAGATCTCTGTTAAACCTCTAACCTCTCCATATCTGGGCAAGACATATATTAATTTTATTTGGAGTTTTCTTAAACCTGTAATACCAGCAACCATTCAATTATATCAATGCGTGTAGCAAGGCCTGGGTTCAAGCTGCTGCATCAAAAGTTGTATTTGGGTCTTGTTTAGACTACAAAAATGACCCAGTGGACTGCTTGGAGACCTACATTTAATTCACATCTGACTTGATTCTGCAATACTTTGCAATATAGATAAGCTTTTAGATTGCATTATGTGCAACTGCAAAAATTCATGGACAAAACAGTGAATGTCAAAGGTTGCACTGAACTTTTATATAAAGCCCAGGTTTGGACTTGATTTTTCTTCCCTTGACAGCCTTCAGTGAGATTTGTATGAGGGGAGTATTGAAGATGCAAGAAACTATATTCATTTAGTAGAGAGGTCTCAGTCTCATCCCTTCATTGGCTTGAATAAAATTATTCTGTTCTACTTGTCCAGAAGAGTGTCTCACAATATATTCATTCTGTCTTGGGGCAATAATTAATTTTGTATTCGTTTGGGGTTTTTTTCCCCAAATGTTGTAGCTTCAGTTAAAACAGAGTCCTCCTCTGGATGCACCCCGGGTTCAGATGTATGTGTTGGTAATTATTATTATATTGTCTGGTTTTATGTTATTTTCAGTTCTTATCCATTATAACTTCTTTGGGGCAGGCTGATATCAATGATTTGCAGACCCCAAGCAGGAGGAGGCTGCATAGCAAATATTTCTATAATTGTTCCTGTACTTAAGATGTGTTGTTGCTGTTGTTAATGTACCCCATCTCTATAGTGAAATCAATAAAGGGATTTAGTCAAGCACTTGATACGCTGGTGTTTGTTATTATGTTAGTCAGACAGGAAGAAAAATAACATTTAGTATTTGTATGACCTTCAAATTGTTGTCATGAAGGTCCTGGCACCTAAGAGACAACCATTTGCACTGGGGGGACAATGGGGTAAGCACCAACAATGGGGTCTGCACTGGTTTAAAGGTAAACCAGCAGGGGAAATGAACTCAACTCAAAGGAGAGATTATAAATCAGAATAACAATTTAATAAAATAATACAATGTGCTGGTTTAAAAGTTAACCAGCAGGGGAAATGAACTCAACTCAAAAGAGAGATTGTAAGTCAGAATAACAATTTAATAAAATAATACAATAAGCACAACTACACAGACAAGCAATTGGTATCAACCCACAAAACCCAAATGTACAACCTGGCACCCCAGGGCACAAACAAAACAGTGCTCCCTGGGCCCCCCCTGAGTCCAAAGCAAAGGGAGAGGGGAAAAAACCTGCTGGTGGGAGAGCTGCTGCAGTCCAGCTAAAAGTGGTGATTGTAGTCCAGCCGAGGGTGGTGGTGAGCTGCAGTCCTCCTCTGGGTCCCACGAGTGGAGAGAGTGGCAAGGTTCTGAAACTCCAGGTTTATATATTCTCCAGCTCTGGCAGCAATGCTTAGCCCCTCCCCCAGAGTGGGGAATTCCATAAAAGGATGTTCAGTCCTTCCCTCAGAGTGGGGAATTCCATAAAAGGGTGTGAGGGTGCTCAGTCAGGGAATTTCCACAAAAGGGCATGAGGACAGGAGCATGGGGGGGGCACCTCGCAGGCCTCTACTGACAACAGTTTCTGTGAAATGGCATGGAGGGCTATAGAATACACAGTTTTGGGCTACACCCATCCAATGATGAATCGGTCCCAGCTGTTCTAACTAGGACATACAATAAGTACAATTATACAGATAAACAATTGGTTTTAACCCACAAACCCCAAATGTATAACTCTGGGGCATGAACAGAGTGGTGTTCTTTGGGCCCCCTGAGTCCAAAGTAAAAGGAGAGGGGAAAACCTGTTGGTGAGAGTGCTGTTGCAGTCTGGTCAAGAGTGATGAATGCAGTCCAGTCGAGAGTGATGGTTGCAGTCTGGTTGAAAAGTGGTGGTTGCAGTCCAGTCGAGAGTGGTGGTCTGCAGTTTGGTTGAGAGTGGTGATCTGCAGTCTTCCTCTGGATCCCACGAGTGGTTCCAAAAGTTCCAGGACTCCAAGATTATATATTCTCCAGTTCAGGCAGGAATGCTCAGTACTTCCCTCAGGGCGTGGAGTTCTGCAAAAGAGTGTGAGGACAGGGAGGCACCCTCCTATCTCGCAGGCCTCTTAACACCCAGTTTATAGCCTGAGGAGTCAGGCTGCTCTGGGCAGAAGGTGTAAATAGTCTATTGATACCAGTTTCTGGGAAATGGCATGGAAGGCTATAGAATACACAGTTTTGGGTTACACCCATACAGTGATGAACTGGTCCCAGCTGTTCTAACTAGGACAGGGTCACTGGTCACAGATATGACATTGGGCATATTACACATGACATCAAAAAATAAACAAGTGACTGTAAATCTGCCACTGGGGAGTTGTCTCTCATCTTTGTTTCTTGCCTCTGGAGGTTCCTCAATTTCTTATTACATTCTCTCTTCCTCTGGTTGCAGGCACAGCCTGGAGCTGTGAATGACACTGATTGCTGCTGCCCACGCTTGGCTGGTTTTTTTCCTGGCCTTTCAGGCATTCTCTCATCCCCTGGCTGAGAAGCCCCATCCCTTTTATTCCTGAACACAGTAATGAATGTGGTAATTAATTAATTAATTAATTAAAAGAATGCAAACAAGCCATTAGATGTGTAATCTGCAGGAGTGACAAAATCCCTTTGTTTTGTCCGTTTTTGCAGGGAAGTGAGTTTATGGCACACTTGTTTTACAGATCTTGCTACTCACCCTCTTCTTTTTTCAGAAAGCCAGAAGCTGGAGCCAAGACACAGGCAAAAATAAGAGATTTGACATTTAGCAAGTGGAAGGTGAGCAGACAGAAATATTAGGTGGGCAATAGAAGAAAGCACAAGGTGAAGGTAACATGAAGCAATCAGTGAGGTGTCAGAACCAAATACTTTTAATAATCCTACATTTTTTTAAATAGTTGAATAAGACTCTATCACAGAGGAAGACTCCATAACCAGTATGTCCAGAGAGTACCATCTCTTTTACCCTTCTGCTTGCAAATATCTTCATCCAACAGCCTCCCAGTTACCTTGGGTCATGCACTCCTCAGATTTATACAGTCTGGAGAAAGAAGAGGGGAAATCTTATAGTAATTTCCAGGATATTTGCTTCTTAGCCTATCCCTTTGTCAAATATAAAGACAGATAGGACTAAGGGGTTTTATTGTTTCTAGCCTTTTTCATCATCCTAAAAATACTAAAGATTTCATGTCTGGTCTCCTAGTTTATTCAAAGAATCTCGTGGAGGTCTGACAGATGAGGTAGTGTGCTATATTATGCTGGAGGTTGGAGAAATAGCTAAGCTTTTATCCATTTCCATTCTCCATCTGTAAATATACTATATAAATATACTATGGAAATGAAATAAGCAGAACCCCAGCCCCCTGTTTAACAGTATCCAAATATCCTTCTCATTTGACATATTATTCTTTTTGGCAAGTCAAAGATGAATGGGAATGAAAAGCAACAGCTCTGGTTGATCACCAAGACAGTGCTTCAGCTCCTCAGACACAGACTAAATATGCTGGGACCCTGAAGGGCATTGCCTGACCTGTCTTCTTCAGTGCCCCATCTCACTTGGTTTTCCAGTGTGACATGTTTTAATTTGCTATCAGCTCCAAGCTGCTGTCCCAGGCTGAAAGCCATGTGAGGACAAACAGAATTACGGGTCTAGATAACAAAAAGGACCAAAGGAGATTACACACAAGAGAAAGCCTTTAGGGCTGTAGGCCGCAAAAGTAGGTGCTTTGAGCTGTTAGGAGCATTTCGTGCCCTTTAGGAATGGCAATAGAAGAGGAATGAGTAGGCAGAAGGGGAAGGGAAGATAGTAAAATCTTTCAAGATGGCAAGATGCTGCTACACTGGTGGCTGTGAGTGAAGGTTACCACAGGTTCTGTGTCAGATCTGTGGCTTTTTTTCAAATGCGAAAATCACAAAATGTGCCACCTAGATTTGGGAAGAAAGCCCTTCTAAAACTGGGGCTTTCGTGTGTTTCCAAGTTATCTCTGTTTGGTTTCTTTGGATGACAGCAACCTTTCTATCACCAAAAAACTGCTACAGAATCACCTCCACTGATGAATCCTTTTGACTGATTTCTTTCTGTCACTATTACCTGCTAGTACCTGCTATCACTATTATATAGCTTATTTTATATGGTCACCAGAAATACTCTCTTCCTGCAACTATAGGTGTAGGCAGAAAATAATTGATTGTTCCACTCCCTGGTTATCTGCTGTGTGACAGACCACCACCTTCAGTGGTCCCTGAACATCCCAGGCACGAGGGATCTTTAAGCCCCCCACTTTTCCTATCTTTGCCTTTCACTGTATCCCGTTTCATACACTCTTTAGCAGCTACAAAACCTGACAGAGAAAAGGTAGGTCAGTGAGTTACCATTTATCTGCTTTTCCTTCTGCAGGTCTCAGAACTCTTCCCGGATATGAACCACTTTCTAAGACAATCATTTAAAATGACCCAAATAGTAGCTAAATGTGGAATGAAACTCTCTTTTTTTTGTAGGCATGGAATTCCACTTGGACTCATGATTCCTTGCTATTCTTTATATTTTATGACCAGAACATGGACCAAGTGGTGATTGCCTTAACGCATCACCACAACCTGCATTAGGTAATGAGTGTAAGCAGAAGATGAGAGCAGAAAGTGTAGTGTACTTAAATATTCATTTGTACAGAGACTGTAAGATTGGGAAGAGATGTGGAATTTATACTTTAATATCAGTGTGTATGAGTTAGTTGAAACATCTGAATTTGTATTACAAATTTTTCTGTTGAACAGAATAATTATTCTGCTCTTGTTCCAAGAGGCTTTACGATTTCAGATTTATGACCTGAACATGCTGCTTTTTAAAGCAATTAAAACCTGGAGTCTTTTTCTTCTGCTGTTTTGGCAATGCTCCACGTGTCCCTGAGGGAGAACTTCAATGCTATCAAGGAGAGGGAATGATGGTTTCAACTAAAATTACTACAGAGTGCTTGGACCCTACTTGTTAAGTTCAGGAGCAGACACAGGTCTAGTCACAAGCATAAGAGTGTGCCTTACTTATCACCTGCTTCAGGAGAAACAGGGCTGACTCACATTCCCATATCCCATAATGTGGGATCTGGACTAGATAAACAGACCGAGATCAACGGTATGAGGTTCAACAGGTGCCGGGTCTTGCTCTTGGGTCACAGCAACCCCCTCCAGCTCCAGGCTGGGGCAGAGTGGCTGGAAAGTGCCTGTTGAGAAAGGCCATGGAGTGCTGGTGACAGCAGCTGGACATGAGCCCAGGTGTGTCCAGGGGGAGAAGAGGCCAATGGCACTTGGCTTGGATCAGCAATAGTGTGGCAGCAGGACCAGGGCAAGGATTGTCCCCCTGTGCTGGGCACTGGTGAGGCCACACCTCAAATCCTGTGTCCCGTTCTGGGCCCCTCACTGCTGGAAAGACATTGAGGGGCTGGAGGGTGTCCATAGAAGGGCAATGGAGCTGGTGAAGGGTCTGAAGCACAAGTACTATAAGGAGCAGCTGAGGGAGGGGGGGGGGCTCAGTCTGGAGAAAAGGAGGCTCAGGGGGGACCTTCTCACTCTCTACAACTTCCTGACAGCAGGTTGTAGCCAGGTGGGGGGCAGGCTCCTCTCTGAGGTAACAAGTGACATAATGAGAGGACAAAGTCTTAAGCTTCACCAGAAGAGGTTCAGATTGGACATTAGCAAGAATTTCTTCTCTGAAAGCGTGATTAGACATTGGAACGGGCTGCCCAGGGAGGTGGTGGAGTCACCGTCCCCGAAGGTGTTAAACGGCAGACCAGACGTGGCACTCAGTGCCACGGTCCAGTTGACACGGCGGTGATCGGTCACAGGTTGGACTCGGTGTCCCCAGAGGTCTTTTCCAACCTAATCGATTCTGTGAAGGGAGCAGGTGGTTGCTTCTGGGGTTTTTTTTTCCCCGTCCCCACACTCCCTGTGCCCACCACACACACACACAGACACACAGGTACCCACTCACCCCACGAGCCGCCTCAAACCCGCGCCCGTCTCCGCTGCAACCGGGCGGCGACGGCGGCGACGGCGGCGGGCGGGCGGGGCAGCACCGCCCCTTCGCGCCAGAGCCGCGGGGCCGCCCTCACACCGCGGCGGGCGGAGCGTCTCGGCAGCGGCGGCTGCTCGGAGCGTCCCGGCGGTCGCTTCTCCTCCGCCGCTCTCTCCCGCCGCCCGGCCGTCCTCCCGCCCTGCCGCCGGCGCCATGTGCGAGCCCAGCAAACAGGACATCGCCGCCATCTTCAAGCGGCTGCGCTCCGTGCCCACCAACAAGGTAGAGGCGCCGGGCGGGGCGCGCCGGGCGGGGCGGGCCGGGCCGGGCTCGGCTCCGCCGCGGTGACACGTCGCACTGCCGGCGGGGCGGGGGCGGTGCGGTGCCCGCAGCCCGGCACTACCGCCGGGCCCCCGGGAGAGCGGCTGGGGGAGTCCCTGCGAGAGGGGGGAAAGGCCAGGCAGCTCCCCAGAAGTGGGGGAGTCCTTCCCTACGCGCCCTCCCTCTCCTTAGGGAGGGAGGTGCAGCGCCCGCCGTGTGCCTCAGGTTCGCTGCGAGCGTCAGCTCTGCTGCCCATAAAACCCCCCTTCCTAACCAGCGACAACACAGTGATGAGTGTGTTTCTTTTTCTTTTTTTCCTCCTTTTTTTCCTCCTTTTTTTCCTCCTTTTTTTCCTCCTTTTTTTCCTCCTTTTTTCTCTCCTTTTTTCTCTCCTTTTTTCTCTCCTTTTTTCTCTCCTTTTTT
>NW_020884938.1:3636859-3777355 GCF_003945725.1 Corapipo altera | reverse complement strand
TCTCCTTTTTTCTCTCCTTTTTTCTCTCCTTTTTTCTCTCCTTTTTTTTCTCCTTTTTTTCTCCTTTTTTTCTCCTTTTTTTCTCCTTTTTTTCTCCTTTTTTTCTCCTGTTTTTCTCCTGTTTTTCTCCTGTTTTTTTTCTTTTTTTTTCTCATTTTTTTTCCTCCTTTTTTTTTTTCTTTCTTGTTTAATCAGCCCGTTGTGGCGCAGCCACTTCTGCGGCGATAAAAAAGTTTGTTGTTTTCTCGCCGTGTCCCGTGCTGAGTTGGGTTTTTGCCATATTATGAAGCTGTTCCTCTATCGTCTATGGCGTGTGGAGGTGTGAGCTGGGAAAGGTGCCTCGCCAGGTGTTGGATGCCTTCAGCACCTCTGTGCTGCTTGTTGTGTTGGCCCTGTGCCGTGCACTGTGAGCTTAATTATAAAATACACCAGGAGAAACACCTTGGGTTTGTTTTCTGGGAACAGGCATCTGGATGTCTGTCTCTGTTTCAAAACCACGCTTTGAACACGAATCACGCTAAGACTCTACAGGTAACGGGCACGTGTCTGGTTTCTCAGAGCTTGGAGGTGAACGCTCAGTTGGTTTCTAGCACAAGGATTGCTAAAACTTGCCTCTGTAACGGAGTAAAAAGGTTATCAAGGAAAGGTCCTGGTCCCATCAAGGAGGGTGAGAGAGAAGATCTTTTACGAGCTCCTGAAATTCGCTGACACTGTGCCTAAAAGTTGAGTAGTTCTGTATGGCTGTTGTGATGCTTTTTCTCTGTTGGAATCAGAGGAGAGTTGGAAAGTGCTGTCCCTGCCTGGCAAGGATGGAGTGGATCAAGCAGTTCCCCGTACCGGACTCCTTGTTACCATGCTAGATTTAATCAGGTGGATTAAATCAGGGACCTGTGGTTGCTCGTGCGGATCTGTCTCTCCTTTGCAGTCATGTCAGATGCTACGTAGAAATAATGTAGTGCCAGTGTTGACAAAGCAATATGGGCACAATGTTTGCTGCCACTTATGGTGGGCCAGCGGGAAAGAAGTAGCTCGGGCACAGAAAACTTGTAACACTGCGGTGGTTGTTGACCTGTGAAGTCAGAGTGGGAAACTTCAACAGCTTAGACCTCACAATTCTCCTGTGCCCATCCATCTGATGTTCTCTTAAAGTAAAAGTTGTTTATACAATCAGTTTATCCTCTGGTGTTTGATTACATGGCTTTGTTTCCTTTCTTTTGTGTTCTCCTTAAGCAGTCCTCCCCTTTGATTTGTAGGCCTTGTCTGCTGGGGAAGAAACACGTGAGAAAGCGCAAATATTGACACGGTTCTGTATTAAAAGCTTAGTAATTTGCTTTGACTGTAGTTAATGTATAGAGTTTGGGAAGAATTGGTGTCTCTGCAGCATCTGGGCTTTCTGACTGCCTCGTCTATGTAGATATGTGCACGTACACTTTGCTGGGTGCTCTTAGTGTAAGTGAGCTTAGGAAAAGAATTCTCAAATAAATGTGTGGTTTAATTTCTGAATTATAGCGTGTTGAAACTGATACTTGAATAATTGTTTTGAAATAAACATTTGTAATCTGATGTTGGTTTCTTTTACTACCAGGAATAACTTTTTGAGTTCTTGGTGTGCCTTTAGTTGTTACATAATATAGAGCTGCCTGGTGACATCAAGCTGGTGATCAGCTGCCTGGTGACTTAAGGAACATGTTACAGTTATTAAGTAGAATGTATTTTGTACCCATAAAAATGTTTGTAGTCCTTAAGCTACCTAATACTGTTGACTTGAGTGTTTGAGCTTTATAGCTCGCCTGTTTTGAAGGCTTGCAAGCTCAGGCTTTAATTTGGCATAGATCTATTCCTCTGATACTTAGTTTTTCATTCCCTTCTCCCTGATTCTTTTCTTTGGTTGATGATGGTGTTCATGTCCGTGCTTGGACTCCCAGATCAGGGATCTGAACTGAAAACTAAGTGTGTGCGTTGTGCTGGTGGTTTATCAGTTTGTTACTGCAGTGTGTTTGTGGATGTGTTGGAGGGTGGGTTGGGTTTTGCCCCAGGGTAGACTGGAGTTTATCTTGTCTCCCTTAAGTCATTTTAAGATCACAACACTTCCAAAGTGGGCAGTCTTGTCTTCTTCTCATGGCAAACACTCCTGTTCTATCCCTTATACTCTCTTATATTGGTATTACTGGTCATGTGACTGTGGTGTGAGTTGGACCTACCTTTGCTCTGAGTCCATATTTCTGGGCAAAGCTTGTTCCCAGTGGGATCAACAAATGTGATTATTATTGCTGATGCAGGAAAAGTAGGAAAACACGTCTGGGTATGTTGGCTGGTAACAAAGAGAGTAGCTTATCCATACCCAGTAACAATCTATTACATATTTATTTATTAACACGGAGATCTTGTGCCAGGTGGATGTTGTCTGATTTAGTGACTCCTGCTGTGGATTATACCCAGATCTCAGTGTCTGCTCTTCTACAAGCATCTCAGTAAGGTCTTTGGCTCTTTTATCCCAATGTGACTCTTACTGAATCTACACTGTCATGAAACGCTTTAACACAAAATAGGCAAAAAAAATGCAATCATGTTTTAAAAGCAATAGATTACTTAAGCATATCCTTCAAATTGATTTTATCGTTATTTTGATATTCTAGTTGTACCTAAATGAGTACAGAAGATACACTTTATCTGCTTTTAAAATGAAAACAATTTCTTAGGCCAGCTCTGAAGTTGATTTTAAATTTTTGCCCCCCAATTCTTGTTAGCATTTACATAGCGGGAAGCACTTCTAGCACCGAGAAAACTAAACAAAATGAGTCTAAATATTAATGAAACATCTATTTCTGTGGCATGGCATGATGGAAATGGCAATTTATACATTGCCATGATAAAATTAGATGTCCCTACTTCCATCCCAGTCTTACAAGCTACATTTTTATGCACATGAGTAATGCCCACAGGTTGACAGGGGGTCCTGTAAGATCCTGAGCTGTGCTGCTTTGTGGCAGCCAACTGCCAAGGTGATGCAATTGCCTTTAAGATGTTGAAATTGTGCTTATAATTGTACCAGGGAAAGGAGGAGAATCTTCAGGGATGTTTAGAACTGAACTTGTTAATACGTGGGCGTTTTTTTAAGCCACCCACTCAAGAGTCTCCTTTCCCATTTGTACTGCGGGGAATTCCCTGGCTCTAAGTCTCCTGCATAAGAAGCGAGACCAGGGCTCTTCTGTTAACTTTGGTTTCAAACAGAATCTTCTGTTTTTGTTGTCCCCATCCTCCTTTTGGCCTTGTAAAAAAAAGCCTAAAATAGCCAATTTAAAATGAAGTTGAGGCACTTGTTGTTTTTTAAGGAATTGCTTCAAATAAAGCAGAGAATTGGGAAAAAGAGAATGAGTTCTGACTACTTAGGTATGAGTTTTCTTAGAATATGGTATATGTGAAGTCTTATTCTTCTTTTTTCCTGACTCTCTGTGTATCATTCTTTCACCTGAACTTGTTTCAGGGACTCCCTTCAACCTCTCCTTTTGTCACACATTCTGTGTAGACTGTTATCTTATTTCTTTCTGCTCTGTGTCAGTGAATGACCCATTTCCACATACATGGAATATGTAAATTACTTACATTATTATTTATTAAAATTAATTTATTATAATTTATTAAAATTAATAATATTAATTCTCTACTGAGAGGGTTAGAGGGGACTTGGATGTGCAGAAACTGTGACCTCCATGTTTTCTGTGTTTGCTACCAGTCATGAGCCAAACTGAAGCTCAGCCTTAAAATGTTCAGATGTTGGAAGAGTTAATGCTGGATCTGCTGGTGTACTGTGCATGTGCCTGATAAATTTGGACTGTACAAGCTAAATGGACCTACACTAAAGCAAGGAGTTTAGCCTCAAACTGCTCCTGGGCGTGTACTTGAAGCTAATTTGGGTGGATGATGTGTGAGCTGACTTGAATGCCGACTCAGGGCTTGACTCTGTGTGTACAAAAAAGTAGAGGCAAAAATCTCTATTTAGTTCTATAGATGGAGTTCTTAACTTCTTTTTCAACCTGTGCCCTGTGTGTCTGGTGTTCCATACGTCCCCAGCTGACGTGGAATAAATCTTTTTTTTTGTTATTATCTACATAAGCTAGAACTTCCCTTGCTATATGAGGATGCATTAGATATATAGGAGAATATTAAAGGATAAAGCTGCAGATTGGAGCACTGTCAATTTGTGTGTAAAAGCTTCTCTTTGTGGAGTTATTTCTTTATAGATGCCACTGACTGTATCTATAGGTGGATGCTTTTATTGTGGGGGTACTTCTTTGCAGCCTTGACAAATACCACTGTAAAAGCATTGGTCAGATAATGAAGTGATGTCGTACAGGAGTAGATGTGTGCACATGGCATTAACTAGGAATAGCTGTTTCCATTTAAACTTGTATTCTTCCCTGCATTTGAAAGCTGATTTGTATCAGATAATTTTTTTGGTTCTTACTTTCCTGTGCCAGAGAAGCACAAAACTCAGAACAGCTGGAAAAGGACTTGAAAGTCGTGGTGTGCAGACCCGCAAAGTGTGTGAGATGTAGACAGACAGACCTCCTGTAGGTTTAGCTGAATCTTGGAGGTCTGCCATGGTGGCAGAGGGTAAGAAATTCGTGGGTTTGTCTGTGAAGTAATTGTGGACCTGATTTATTTTTAACCACATGCCATGGACAGTCAAAGGCTGATGTGGCAGGACGCGTGTGGTGAATCATCCCAATGTCTGGCAGAGGGAGGTGGGATAAGCCCTGCACGAAGTGGAGGCTTCCTTCACACAGCTGGATTTGCCTGGCTGGCCCTAAAGGTCAAGGTTTCTCTATAGGAAAGTAGATAATGATGTCATTAGCACTGCTGATAATGATGTCATTAGCACTGCTGATACCTGCCCTGGTGTGTCACAAGCAGAGCCTGCCCTGGGGAAATGTTTCTGGAGCATTTTAGTAGTGGTGAAAGTGCTGAGTTAAACCTGTGTTTGAACTAGACTGATGTAGGTTCTCTGACTTGATTTCCCAAACTGTGTACACTGGTTGGAATTGGAAATAGGGAAGGCACGCAGTCATGTGGGCAGATTATGGAACTCCTCTTGGTATTTATAAGATTGGGATAGCATGGAGTTGTCATGTCAACAAAATCTGTGAGGGTGAGTTAATTAAGTTCCATCACTGCAGGGGTGTTGGAATGACCTATAATACAACTATAAGACCTGATTGTGCTCAAGTCCTGTCACTGATCTTTATTTTCTCCAAGGTGTGTTTTGACTGTGGAGCGAAGAACCCGAGCTGGGCCAGCATAACCTATGGAGTGTTTCTGTGCATTGATTGTTCAGGGACCCATCGATCCCTTGGGGTTCATCTGAGTTTCATTAGGTAAGTAGTTTGGATGTTCTTACAGCAAAAATTGCACCTTTTAACGATTTTGTTTGTTTGTTCAGGCACACGCTCCGAGAGGAAAGCCAGTTCTTCCCTCAGCTTCCTATTCAAACCTTTTTAGTGTTTGCGTTGGCTTTGACGTATCTGGTGGGAATTGTGTTAGATTTTGCCATCTTTGCTTCCTGAAGTTGTTCATTGTGGTGTCACCTGAGTTCTGGGCCCTTCCAATATTCTGTTATTCTGTGATTCTTTACACTTGGTTTAGCTCAGTCAATCCCTTGGTGCAGTAAATCTGCACCCTGAGCTTGTCCTGTTTCAGGTGAGTGTCCTCACTGCTGCTCCTTTGGGCCTTTTTGGTCTGATAAATAACTGCATATTTGAAATGTGAGGTTCTGCTTGATGTGAGTGAGAGCAGTGCATCCAAGAATGGATTGAAGGTAAAACCAGACATTTTCCATCAGCCAAAATTCTTCCTTTGCTGCCTTTTTGCTGTGTACAAGAGTGTTACAGGAGGCCTCTCAAGAATCCATTCCTAATGATCCTAGTATTCTCATACTCACTGAGCCCCAAATTTTTGTTGTGCTGTGACATTTCAATTGTCATTTTGTCATTGCATGTGATTCCTGGAAATGTACCTAGTTGGTGCTTTTAAAAAGGGAAAACCTGTCAGCCAGAGGGTGCATTTTCTTTCAAGCTGTGACAGTTTGAAAAACTTGCAGTTCTACATGGCTTTATTAATTTGTTTTGCACATCACGTATTGTCACAGATTTTTTTTTTCTATAAATGCATTTTTTTCATGTTGCAAAAAAAAAGGGAGGGGAGAGAAACACTTTGCAAAAAAAAAAAATTAGAATTTAAATGGCTTTGGAGATAACATTAAAAAGATTTCCTTCTGTTTAGATCCACAGAACTGGATTCCAATTGGTCTTGGTTCCAGCTGAGGTGCATGCAGGTTGGAGGAAATGCAAATGCTGTATGTACTCCTGAGTATTTGCTTTGCACATTGAAGCTTGGTAGACTTTGAAGTTGTTGTCTGTCCTTATTGTCTCTCATCCTGGAGGGATTTTTATTTTTCCAGTCCATTTTCTTCCTTACACTGCCCATCCCCTCGTTTTTTAAAAATTCCTTTTAATGCTAATTTCATTCTTGTACTTTTTGCAGCTTTCCCATCTCAGTATAATCTGCAAATGTTTTATTTTTACTTATGATCTTTAATGAAAATCACCAGAAAGCCCAGATCAGATTCTTTGTTTTAGTTTTGGCCAATTCATGTTGGCTGTCACTTTTTTTTCATATGCTTACAAATAAATTGGTTACACAACATGTTTATAAAGTGAAGTTATTTTGACAGCTTGTGGCAGTTTGAGCCACATTAAAAATCCAAAATTTAATTTCCAGGCTTCCCCCACCCTTTCCCACAATTTATCCCAACACCAGAGATAGATCCCAACTTTCAAGCCAGAGGCTTCTAAAGGGGGACGGGGAAGTATATACAGGATATATTTATTTACACAAATAAATACTATACAAACTAAAGGCAACTATATACATATAGTATTACACTTCTATCAGTCCTTTTAAGCCCCTCCCTTTAACTTTAGTCCAGGAAGAGCCTTTCAAGTCTGCTGGGTAACACAGTCTTTCTCTCTTGGGACTGTTCTGGGCCCCTGAACACTCCCTAACCAATCTTCAGCTGTTTGTGGAAGTCCTTCCTTCCTCACGAAGTCCAAGAAAGTAGCTTTGAGTCCTTTCTCCTCGGTCTGTGTCATTTCTGCTGTATGATCTCTCTCAGTCTCATACCTCGGTTTGTAGGCTGCTACAGTGTAGTTTATCAACGTATGCGTCCTGGAATGTTGATTCCTCCTTCGGGTTTTTGGCTGTCCTCTGTTTAGATCACGGCAGAGACATCCTCCGGGCCTCTCTCTTCGGTCCATCTCCAATTTTACCTGGGATTGTGTCATGGTTTGAGATAGCCCCAAAATCCTAATTCCCTAGCTCCATCCCCCCTCCCACATCTCAACCTAATGTGAGATGGGTTTTTCCAGACAAAACACAGCCAGACTCAGAATGGGGAAAAGGGAATATATTACAATGACTGTACAAATAAATACTATAACACATTATACACACGATCACAACTATCTCTACCATGACATATAGTATTTACAATGGATCAGATCTCTTCTCCCCTCCAAATAAAAGTCCAGGAGGGAAAGAAGGACAGATCCCTTCCAGTCTCTCAGGGCAGCAGCTTCTTCAGAGTAGCAGAAGCAGTCTGTCTCTCTCTCTCATGCATGCAGCTGTTGCTGGATCTCTGCCAGCACTCACGAAGGAGGTATCCAAGCTCCCTCGGCCCCATCGCCAACCAACCGAGGGGTCTTCCGTGGGCTTTGTAACCCCAGACAAGGCCGTTCCACCACGTCATATCACGAAGACGCAGGGGGTCTTCGTGATGGTCTGGTATCTCCAGGAGATTCAAGCTCCTTGCAGGGCCTCTGTGCCCTGTCTCAGGCTGCGAGCTTCTTTGTAGCTTGCAGCAAGGGAGGGCCCCCAAGGCCAACCTCCCACTCCGTCCTGGCTCAGCGCTCAGGACAACCGAGCTTCTCAGCTCTCTCTCTCTCTCTCTCCGCTGCTGCATATGTCTGTTGCTCCGTCTTATCTCTTCTGGCTCTCTGCCGCCGCTTCTCCGGTCAGTGCCGGCTGCTGCCTTCTCCGGCCACTGCCCAGTTTGGAGAAAACATCTCCCAGCTCACAGCTACAGACACATAGTCCAGCTTAACACTGTTCCAAGTCTCTGTAGCCCCCAGCTGGGGCTGGGGGGCCCCAGAGGCCCCCGAGGGGCTCCGGGCCCCTTTCCTCGTGGCTCCTACAACATGGCTACTTCTACCACTACCAAACTACAACTCTTCTCTTCCGGTCTGGTTGTGGTATGTTTACATTTCTGCAGGAGCGCCCATTGGACAGAACTTCAAAACTTCCAGGGGTTTCCACCCCTGGGGGTTACCACTTTTTAGCCTCTGGGGGAAAACAAGGTTCAAACCACTACAGATTGCTTTTCATGACTCCGAGCTATATTTAGCCCATTCACTTTGGCTCTGCTCCAATGCTGAGCCTCTCCTCCACTTTACAGTGGAGAGAAAGAAAAGGCCCCCCTCCACAGCTTAACTGCAGAAAGGGCGGCGGGGAAGAGGGCTTGGCTGCAAGGCCTGCCTCTCTCCTCTTACCTCAGGTGCTGTGAGTCGTGTCCCTCACAAACACTCACTCTAAATGCTGCCTCTGACTCTGGCCTAGGCAGAGTGGGGGGGGCCGCAGGGCTCCCCTTTTCCCCCCCGGAGGGGGAAAGAAGGAGCCCAGCCACCCCCTGGCCTTCTCCACCTACGTGCAACAGACACCAACAGAGAACTGCCAACAGCTTCCAGTGCTGTGTATATATGATTTTTAGCAGAAGCGAACAACATGAGTGGTGATTGGCTCTCCAGGGAACACTGCCCTGGCACCCAGTCACCTCTGAACCCTCGACTCTCAATGGGGGGGCCAATTTCAAACTATGACACAGCTGTTCTCAGTCTTCTTTTTAAAAAGGGGTATTTTCCTTTGTCAACTCTTTGGGATTCTTGCCTGTTTTCCCATGTTTTTTCAAAGGTTGACCCCAATAACTGAGGTTGCTTCCTTAAGTTGCCCACCCAGTGTGGGAACTTGCAACTTCCATAAGTGATCTCTACTTTTCTTCTAATTCCCCGAGTGCTTATATTTTATCTTCCTTCATTTGTGCTTTGTCTTTAATGTAGTTTCTTTAAAAAACTTTCCTGAAGTCTAACCCTTTCATATTCTGTTGGTTTTGTTTATTTTTTTTCCTATTTACATACAAAAAATGATGGGTTCAGGATCATTATTATTTATTTTCCACTTTTGTGTATTTCAGTTAAATATTTTTCTTTGAATTAGGGATTCAGCAGGTCAGTGTCTCTAACTTAGAGTTGCGTGGTGTCTTCTCCCTCTTTTTATTCAGCCCGTCCTTTCTAAGTTATTCCTTTCCATATTAATTATCCTGTTACAGGAATTTACTCGCTGAGTTTCTGTTATGCCACTTAGTACACAAAACCCACAGTTTTAAATGAGAAGAGGGAGATTTTGCATTAAAAATACTTTGTTTTTTAACCAAATGCTTAAAAACTTTGGTTAAACTATATAAATTTTACTATGCAGAGGACTTAAGGCAACTGGAAAAAAAGAGGTGGCGAAGTTTGAGAAGTGTTTCGGTTAACCTTAGAAAGCCTGTCAGCAGAAGAATAAAAATAAACAGTTATTATTTAATTTTGGGAGTGTTTGTCTTCCTGATTGGATGTTACTGTTTCCTGCCATTGTACCAAGAGGTGCAATATACCCAGAACCACCCCTCAAATACCTCACACTCTCCATTGCGTGTTTTGGATTAACTAAGATTAGTATCTGAAACTGGAAAGACCAGATTAGTAAATTGTCTGGACATTTAAAGTAAAATTAACATTTTCTTTTAATTGCACTAAAAATCCTGGTTTTACTAACTATTGGCTGGAAGTACTTATAGAATACAAATTATTTATATGTATAATTGCCTCATGAAGCTGAATCCTGGATAACAGCAGTCCTGGCCTTCCTGCTGTGTATCAGATTGCTAAAAAAATCCAAAGTGTCCTTAGTTCCTTTTGTTTTCAGGTTAAATCTCTGCAATGGAACTAGGATTTCTAAAAAACCCTTCTAAGTATCAGGTTAATAGGTTCATATAATTAAATGCAGAAATGCACAAGCTTTGTTTATTCATTTTATATATAAATACACAAGCCTATAAATATACATATACGTAAATATATATGTTAATAAACACACTTTTTTTGGAGGAAGACCGTTTTTGTACCTTCATTTTGATGCCACTGAACATACATTGTTCTCTCTAGCCAAGGAATGCCTTTTAAAATATCAGGAATGTCCTGTGAAGCACAGGTATTGGCAATCAATTTTCCCCTCTTCCTTTCACTTTATCACTTAATTTCAGAACTAGGATTCTTCGTATATGATACTGTATATACTTTTAAATATATAAATATGTATATACCAGGTATTTGGTTTTCTTCTGTTGTTTTATTTATATGTAAAGAGTTTGCCAGAGTAGAGTTTTCTTTGTGTTTTGGAGCTTGTACTTCATAATTTAAAAGATTAAATTTAGGTAGAGGAGCAGAGCATTTTTCCATGTCGTGATACATCTGCATGTTAAATGGTATTAGTTTTAAACCTGTTTCTCCTCACATTTCCTGTGTTCTGCTTCCCAGTGTGCATTTTTCCATCAACATGGCTGCACAACAAATGACACCAATGCCAAGTACAACAGTCGTGGTGCTCAGCTTTACAAGGAGAAGATTAAATCTCTTGCAACACAGGCCACCAGAAAGCACGGCACTGATGTGAGTAGTGTGTATCCTGTCATTGGGATTTCTCCCGCCAGAGTCACTTTAGGTTTCTAATTCTCTGTGGTCATTTCTCCATTAACTATGTGGTGGTTTTGGTTTTATCCGAAACAGAATTATTAGAGAAGTACAGCTTGTAAAATTCTAATGGAATTGACTACAGAATATCTGTGATTTAAGTGGGATTTTTTTTGAACATGTAAATGTGTATTTTTGGGGGGTTTTCCCCCTACAAAAATAATATTTGAAAAATTAGCAAGTCATTTATGTCCTGAACTGGCTGTTCTCCATTAAAAATGCTGAAAGAGTTCATGGAAGCTGTCAAAACATTGGTAGGTTGCTGAGAGGAAGTTACTAACAAAGTATCCAGAACTGGTTTGCTGAGGTGTTCAGTAAGTGTGACACCACTTCTCTTCTTCATGCTCAGAAAGCGTGTTTGGATTGTTTAAGTCAGGTTGTTAAAGTTCCTGACTGATTCATTTGAAGTTGATCAGATGAGTGGGAATTAAAAGAAAAGCAAGAAAGCTTGGTTTTTTTCCTCTGTGCATCAGATAACATGAAATTTAATGGATTACAATAATTCTGTATTATTCATGCTATAGACAACAGAGTTCACATCACTGGCTTTGAAGAAAATTTTTTTTTACTTAATATAACACCTTTAGATGTAAAATGTTGTCAAGTAGATATAGTATACTTTATGTATTTAAGTGGATGGAAGTGGGTGGTAAGTTCCCGAGATGACACTCTGAGGAACTGTGATTATCTTGCTTCAATTACGGATTCCATCCAATTGTTTGATATTAATTATTTGAAAAGTATATGGTTTTCGTTGTGTACTGCAAACTTAAGTTTACAGTTTATATATAAATTATAGTTTATAGTCCTGTCCTGTGGCACTGTGGGGCCTCCAGGCTGCCCTGAGATCAGGCATTGCTCAAAACTGTGAGTTGATGCACAGGGAACACACAAAATATGGATGAATTGAATAAAAAAAGGAATGTCATATATTGAATGAATTTGTAAGGAAAAATTATGTACAAAGAAAAAAAAATCAATAAATTTTTAACTTGAAAAGAACTGTTTTAAGATTAATGCATTTGATAAAAAGTATATTAATGCACTTATGCTGTAAAATTCTGTCTCTTCATTTCAGCTGTGGACAGATGGATGTGGAATACCACCTGCATCACCTCAAAACAAAGAGGAGGAAGACTTTTTTGCATCCCATGTTACTCCCAAGGTATAGATGACCTGGATTTAATTCTGGTTTGCTTTCTAAACCCTTTGGTTACCTCTGCTCTATGGGGAAGATTAAAACTGAAAGAGAACCTGATAGAGAAAAGGTAGGACAGTGAGGACATTTATCTGCTTTTCCTTCTGTGGGTCTCAGAATTCTTTCTGGATGTGAACCATTTTCTCATACGATAGTTTAGAATGACACAAATAGTAGCTAAATGTGGAATGAAACTCTCTATTTTTTTGTAGGCATGGAACTCCACTTGGACTCAGTATTATTTGCTTGGAAGTGCTCTGATTTCAATATACTGTGTTATACGTTTGGTTTTTAATCAGTGAAGTGTAACAGTTTTTTAAACACTTGTTAAGCAGAAGCCTTTTTTCTTCCTCCAGAATAGTTACAGCCTCTTGGAAGATGTTAAAGTAACTTTCTGAAGGCTGTTGCCAGTGTTGGGTTTTGTTTATCACTCCTTTAGGGTGATAGATTGATGTGTATTTATTTCAGAGATTGATGTTTCAGAGACTCAAAATTGAGTCTGGAATTTAAAAAATACCAGTAAAAACAACCTCAGTGATTTTGATCTTCAGCTTAGAACAATTAAGTTATTAATACACCTGATATTCCTAAATATTGCAACAACAGTAAGTCTTGTAGCGTAATTGCTTTCTAATACAGTGTGTGCACAACTAAAACACAAGTGTGATCATGGAGCTGATATTGTTGTGACCTGGTCACAAACCTGCCCGTTGAGGAGAATGTGTCTCAAGAAGTGGGAGGACTCCTCAGGAAGACTTGGGAAAACTGCTCACAATCAAAAATTAAGTGTTAGGAAAACTAGAAGGGCAAGAGCTTTGAGTGGGGAGAATACTTGGTGATATATGTAAATCAGTCATCCAGCATGCAACACATAAAGCACATTTAAAATGCAGATTGTTTTTTGGATGGTAAACATACTGAAATTCCTGAGAGGGGAAATAAACATGCTCAGGAGTGGGTTGAAACCTGCTTGCTTTTAGTAGAGGTAAGCATTTCTTGTCATTTTAATAATTACCCTTCCGACTACAGGTTTAAATCCTAAAAGCTGTAATCATAGGAATCCAATATTAATAAATAAGTGATGCTTACTTAGGCAGTCTTTGAGCTCAGTGCTCCTGTTTATTTGCTATATTCTATTTTCTGCACACTTTTCATTTTGAGATTTTTTTCAAGGCAAAGAACACAGAGTGGATGTCACCAGAAGCAGTTTCCCTTCAGCAGAAAACTTCAGAAAATACTCCAGAATCCAGTGCAGGTATGACTGATTCTTTGTCAACAATAACTTGCATATTTCTGGTAGTCTCTTGTTTAGACTCTTTTTACCCTGCCTTAATAGTTCAATAACCTAACCATGCTAATAACACAAAGATTTTCGAGAGGAAGGATTTTACAGAAGGGTTATGCTTGATTGTGTGGGATTACATCTTCCTTTAATAATGTTTTCTAGAAATCCAAATCAAAATTTGAGTCAAAAGACTTCAGATGAATCTCTGCTCTCTTAGTAACTGGTAAAGATGTGATAGAAATAACACTTTATGCTGCGTCTGCCAAGCAGTTCCTTGAGTACAGTGAGTTGTGTTTTGGTACTTTGGGCATTCTGAAGAACCTTCTGATATTCTTACCCTTATATTTTAGGAGCAGAACATGGACCAAATGTTGATTGCCTTAGCACATCTCCACAACCTGCATTAGGTAATGACTGCAAGCAGCACAAGAGAGCAACAAGTGTAGTGCGCTTAAATATCTATTTGTACAGAAAATAAAAATTTAGACTGGAAAAATCTTGTATTGATAATACCAGTATCTTCAGTGTCCAGGGTCTTACGCTTAACACTGAAGAGTTTATCATACTGTAAGTACAGTAAAAAAAGCTGATGGAAGTAGAATAGAATAAAATACATAAGTGACTTGTCATTTTGAGGATCATCCTGCAGAAGCAGGTTGCTGAGAATGAGTAGCAGCAGAATGATTCTCAGCAGCACAGGGGGGGTAGTAGAAAAGTGGTGTCTGGGGATAACTCAATATGATCTTCACCACTGTTTTTATATTCACGTGGTTGGATTTGGGGTTGTTTTTCTTTAGAGCTGGAAACTAGTAGAAACTGCATACACCTCCTGGTTTTCTCATTTGTACCTTTAACACATGTTCTCATAAAACAAGTGCTTTTCTTGGTTGTTTTGAACATCACAAGTTCTGTCTTACGTGAAGAGTCTTTGTCCCATTTCCACCTAAATTTCAGCTCAAACCAGTTTTTCTGCAGTTCTGGAATTAATAAATTAAATAATGTCCGTTTAATCCTTGCAGAGAATACCACCTTCATAAAAAAGAAGCCAAATCAAGCTAAGAAAGGGGTAAGTGTATATTATAAACAATGAGTATTTTTAACTGGATTATACATCTATGGAAACACGTATGTTACAATATATGGCAATGTACCATATAAGTTAGCACCAAACACTACTTATGTTGGTAGCAATTTATAAAAGTAAAATGGAATTAGAAGTGGTTTCTCTGTCAAAACAGCCAACTACCTGTTTGAAAATGGATTATTGTTAAGATAACTTGTCTAACAGGATATTGTTATTATGTGGTAGAGTGCTTCAGCTCTGTGGGTTGTTTCTGACCTCAGATAAATTCTGTTTACATGTATGTATAGCTCAGTGAACGGAGTGACATTTTCTTTGTGGTGTCTCTACCTAAACAGCAGGTGATATTTTTAAAAAAAAATAAGGAAAATAAAAAAGTCAAGGTCTGTATACTGTTTTAGTTCTTTTCACTGTTGTTGTCCCTGCAACTCCTCTGGTGCCCTATAACCTTTCTTCTCCCTTGCTGATAGTTGGTTTCAGGACTGCTTCAGGCTTTCGTCTCAGGTAGTTGGCACTGAGATCTTTTTGTAGCAAAGCCTGAGAACAGAGGGAGTTCCAGTAGCATTTTTTAGTGGCTAAATATGCATGGGGTATGATCTGTCAGTGCAAGATGAGCTTGAGACATTCAGGTCTGTATTTCTGGAGGAGTCCTCATCTCACACCACAGAGCAGTATGGATAAATATAGGAAAGTTATATAAGATATAGATAAAAATGTTATACATATATATATAAGCTATAAAGAAAGTTGTTTATGCAGCTGCATTTAGTTCAATTTTAAAGACAGTTTACAGACTTGTTTCTGGATGGGTCTTAGCTAAGACTTCTGGGTCTTAGCTCTTTCTTAAGCATCTGGTTTCTATAAAAAGGCATGAAGAGAGTGGAGTGTCTCAAAGTGATGGTTCAAGGAACATGAAAACTGAGGAAGACAGCTCAAGTTAGCCAGGAAAAAGTAGGTTTTGAATGTATGGCTCTTGAGACTGAAGAAAATAGCCTGTTAGGGTGACAGTATGTTACAGGGAGTCACTCCTTTTAAGTCTGGACTATTGTAGGACAAAAGATTTTGAAGGTTTATTGGAGCAGGTTAATTTAGATTGTCCTATGATTTTGTGCTTCCACTAGAGGGCCCTGACACACAAGAGGAATTTTTTATTCCAAGTGGTATCTGCAGGTATGTTCCCCTGTCGGTTCATAGGTTCATGTACAGTCTGTGAACTGTAGTGTCAGAGCCTAACTATGTGGAAATAGGCCAGAGCTTTTCCATGAAGAGTTTAAAGCATTAAAAAGTTAAGATATTTAATTGCATTGTGAAACTTAATATTGCTGCAGTGTTGCAGGTTAGGAATTAAACACACAGGAGACTCAGAACAGCAGTTTGAGCACTGTGCCACCATTTGAATCACCATGATTGTATCTATTTATAGTATTAAGTGAGTTTTAAATCTTTTCATCAAAAAGAAAGAATATATTTATTCCTATATTGAAGGAATATGAACTAAAAATAGAATTTTTTTAAAAAATAGTGCAGAATGGAGCCTCTCATCTGATGTGTTTATCTAAAAGAAGTTTGAAATGCTGTCTCACATGTAAAGATTAATCACATATACACAAAACTTGTGCATTGCTCTCCTACCACAAATCAGTAAATACCTATGTACATGTTTATTAAAAATATGAATAAATCAGTACTTGAGATTACACACTAGCACTGGCCAGTGAGAATTAATTCAGGAATCTTTGCCACTCTAAATGTAAATTGTGATTGAATTGATTTAAACACCAAGTGGTTCCATTGCAACAAATTTTATTATGTTATTCTTATACAACAAAACAAACCTGTCAGAGATAGTAGAAACAGCATGTTTAGGATCAAGACATGGAAAAAAAGTATTTTCTCCCTCCAGATTTTCCTTGCTGTCTGCATATGCTCCCAAACAGAGTGTGATGTTTGCTGTTAAGTCAGTCAAAGTGATTGTCTGAGTTATAATATTGGGACTTCTGGGTTTTCTTTGTTTTTCAATAATTCCAGCTTGGTGCCAAAAAAGGTGGTTTGGGGGCCCAAAAAGTGAGCAGCCAAAGCTTTAGTGAGATTGAAAAACAAGCACAAGCTGTAGATAAAATGAAGGATCAAGAGGATCCTCACAGCAGCAAGAAAACTGAGAAGGAAGAGCCACTGTAAGTATGAATTAAATGGTAAAACAGTGAAGCCTGATTTGATGAGGTAATTAACAACATTTTAAATACTACCATAGATTAGCTTATGTAAATAAACTTTCTGTTCTTACTTTAAAAAAAACCCAGCAGATGTGGATAACATGAACCAAACAGTAATTCCCCCATTGCCTTTTTTTGGCCATTAATTATATATTTCTACAGTTGATGATTTACTGTAGATATAGCCCAGTGCTATCCTTAAAACCAACCTTAGTATTCTTCTTACTTAACAAATAAAATAAGGAGACAGTCTACTGATACACATGTGAACTAAGTCTAAAGTATGTTAAATTTATGTTTTAGATTGAAACTGCCTTCATTTTCACCAAGCCCTTTGAATAATTTTGTCTGAGGCCTCAAACCTGTTAGTCCACCTTAATTAATAAATACTCAACCCTAAAGCTCAGAGGGTGCTGTTCCTGGTTCTTTCCACATTTCTCTACTACCTGTTTTTGGGTTTTAATATTTTATTAGTTGTCACCAAAATTAGACTACTAAATAGCTGGTTAGTGTACACTTTCAGAGTTAAAAAGCTTAACACGCTCTCTTAAGTGCTATAGAATCAGTCCTATTATTAAGAAATTATCTGAATTATTATATAATTATAGGATCACGTGGAGCTCATGACCAAGGTCCTTGGTCTATCATCTCCTCCCTACTCCTTTTGTTCACTTTTATGTTGCCTTTGCAGAAATGATGTTTCGTTTTTATCCAAAAATATGAGTCACAAGAGAGTAATTTGTTTTTCCTGAAGTATTTTAACGACAAAGTCATGTTTCTCAGTGATTGCCGAAAACTGTCGGTAGAGAGACTCAGCAGTGACTACTAAATAACCAGAAAAAGGATTGTCCACTATTGTTTATTATTATTATTCTTTAAGGATACTGTGTTTAATCATATAATTCAGTTTTATTAGAGGTTTTTGCAACCTTTCGGCAGTGACGAAAACCCTCTAAAAATGTCTGTAAACATGAGGGATACACATACACTTCAATTTATGGATCCAATCCCAGTGGAGACAAGATAACTGGATTTCCCTTGAGATTAACCTGTGGGAATTTTAACTGCAGAGATGAATGAAAGAAAGGGGAATACTTCTAAGAATGCATTTGCTTCCAGCTAATTTGTGTGGTGGTTTTAATTTTAAAAGCTTGAGTAATGAGCTTTATTAAATTAATTTAATGTTACACAGCAGGAATGGAAGTGATGCTTTTGTAGTCTGGTGTTTAGGAGAAAGCGTTCTGAGACTTGAAACTTTAAATGTGATTTTATAATTGGTACACAGTTTCTTTATTTTCTGTTGTGCACTGACAAGAGAATAGATGAATGACATGGCTTTAAAAAATTTGATTACTATCCCTATTTGTTTTAATCAACAGCAAATAAGATTTGGATGTTCTTGGAACAGATTTCTTAAGAAGGGCTGCTAATCTTTCTGCTTCAAGTGCTGGGTAGATTTTACCAGTTGCAGTTTAAAGCTGAATTTTAGAACATTTTCAATTTTCTGTGTAACAGTTGGTCCTAAGCTGTAAGAATTGATTTGAAACATCCTCGAACATAACTCTGTGCTCTGAAGATATATCTTCCTGATTTTATTGATTTCAAAAGTTATTCCACAGGTGCATCCTGGTTTGTAACCAACTTTTATTGTTACTTTTTTTTTTTCATTCCTGCTCCTACACAAAATGGATGGAAAATGACAAGCAGTTTCAGGCTTAAGTACTTCCTTCCTGCTTAGAGCACATCTACCAGGAGCATCCTAAATCTCATTCGCCTTTCTTCTGATAGTTCACTTGGACTTCATGCCAGTCAGGACTTAAAAATTAAAATATTGCTGAGTTGCTCATTAAAATCAATAAAATTTGTATCCCTTTTGACCTAAAAAATGAAATGTAAGCAGTATTTCAGCAATTCTGTAATCAAGATTAAAAAGATTTTGTTTAGAGGTGAGGGATGGAGATGTAGCTGTGCCTTAGGGGAAGACATTATTGTCTTATATCATTAATACCACAGGACAGTAATATGTCAGAGTTGGATAATTTTGGCAATTATTTGGTATCACATAGATTTAGGACTGTGGAAAAAAAGACTCTTTCACGTTGACTTAATGATGATGCAAAACTGCGTCCTGAACTTCAGCAGTTCACATTTGTTCTGAAAAAGACCGTGTCCCTCATACACAGAGTGGGGTGCCGCTTAGACCATCCTCTTTCCTGGCTTTCTTCCATCCTTATAGTTGGAATTTAATCCAATTAATAATGAATAGCTTGAAAAAGCCTGAATACGAACCATCTTCAAACACAGATGAGGCACAATGAAAATAATTAATACTTTCAGTAACTACAGAGCATAGAAAATACAGTACTACAATATATATGGTTAATTTTCTACCAATATTATGGGGTTGGTTGTTCAGTGTAGGATTTTACATTTCTATCTTGTTCTAGTGTGTCATCTTTAAGGTTGGCCTACAGAGATCTTGATATTAAAGCAAGAGAAGAAAACTTAAATTTCTCTGGTAAGAAGAAAGCTGAATTGGAAAGGCTTGGCATGGGATTGGGCAGCAACAGAAGGTATGTGAAGGTCAATAAACTATTTAAAATTCTCTCTGGCTTTGTGCAGTTATCCTTTATTTTACTCAGGAAATGAAAAAAAAGATCTACTGGAGCATGTTGTGGAAACTTAATATCATTAAAGAATGATATTCTTTATATACTATAAAGTATTTGTCAAGGGGAAGCTTCTGGTAGATTTAAGTTCTAACCTGCTGGGCAGAGGTTCACCTAAATTGTGTTTCCCAGCTGTCTGAATGGGCGTTGTGTTCAGAAGTTGAGTCACTGCTTCAGAGAGCTAGTTTTCCAAGGCTTTTCTTTATTTGGTTTAATCCCTCCTTTTTCTTAACTGTTTGTAGAGCTTGGGCTTTATGGGCAACATTCAGAAACTAGATTCGGGCTTTCATTTCTTTTTTTCTTTCAGGGTATGAGCTTTGTCATCTCTTGACATACTTGTTTTCTTCCTGTCCCCAGTGGCATTTCTCACTCAGTCACCTCAGATATGCAAACAATAGAGCAGGAGACACCTGTAATTGCAAAGCCCAAGAAAAGGTACACTGATGATGTGGAAGACTCCTATTTCTCTTCTAGTTCAAGGTATTGTATGAGCTTTTTATTTTGAATAGGTGTAGAGGTATAGGCAAGGTACAAAGTCAAATATACACAATATATTGGAAGCCTCAGATCAAAGCAGAAGGCAGTGGAACCTGTGTACACACACAGCATATTATTAGGGGACATCTGAATCAGAAAAATTGTGAAAAGTTGACTTTACCTACTGACAGATGTATTTATAAAGAAGAGAAGTTAGTTTTTGTGAGGAGAAGGTAGTCTGAACTTAGTGTTTATAAGTTTTGTCTTGTCCAGGGTCTAGTTTCTACTTGCACACTATTGCCATGTAAGCTTTTATTTGCTGTATTCCAAATTCCTGTCAGAATGACTTGTGTTCGTTCTCTTTTTGTTATTTATTAATTTCTTGTGGTACTGTCTTCAACTTCCAATTTAAAATGAAACAGGTATTGGAGTGTGATATTAGATATGCTACAGTTGCATTAGTCTTTTGTCTGAACACATGTAAAACGCAAAAACTTCAATATTTTTGAGGTGGTGCGTGTTGGGTGTATTGTCTGCAATCTTATTTGATAGACTTAAATGCATCTGGACATAAAATGTAAGCAAAAAATAACTGAAAAAAATTTTATCAGAGTATGAACGCAGTACCGATTATCAAATACTGCTATTGGGAGGGAGGAGAGAAATAATTAGTCCTACAGTCACTAGTTGCAATGAAACAGCTGTTTCTGGACTGAGAGATATGAAAAGGTATTGCTTTTATGAACTGCCTTTATTGGATCAGTGACACAGAAACATGAAAAATTGTACCTAATTCCTTGGGGACAGGCAAATAAAAGCACAAAGACTTTTGTGTCAGTGCTTTGTAGTGTCATCAGTAGCAGTAGAAATGCAAATGTCCCAAGTAAACTGGCAGCAATCTTGTAAAATAAAACGTTGCATTTCAGTGCGTCCCTGTTTGTTCCTGGACAACAACTGTCACTGCTCTCAAATTCTTCATAGAAGGCAAAGGATAAATTATAGAAGAGGCTTCTAATGTGTTTTGCTTCAACAATTAGAAGATAAATTTTAACTTAGCTGTTCCCTGCTCTTATACTGTAGCAATAGTAGAATCTAGTTGAAGTTGCTATACAAGTTCATTCTCTTTCAAGTATAAAGTCAGATTTGGGCTTGTTAAGGTTATTATTATTTATTTCAAGCTGTGAATTTGAAATAGAGGCAAAGTAATTTTAATATTATTGTAGCATATGCACAAAAGCAAAATAATCATACTGGATATTAGAGTGCTGAGAAGTATCTGTAAATTAAGCACATTAAATGTCTCAAGGTTTAGGTATGTAATTGGAGCATCTGAAAATACTTAGATTATGATTTTTCTTTTTGCTACCGTTAATAAAACCTTTATTAATGTAACAATGTAAAATTTTATTTTCTGCTAAATGCACTTTTTTTTTCTCTCCCCCACCCCAAATACTGAAGAAATATTTTTGCAACGTTACAAAAATCTGAGAGGGAAGGATCGAGAAAATAAGTTATTTTATTCAAAGTTAAGTTAATTTTATTCATCAGCTCCTGCCCAATGCCATGTTTTTGATGGCCACTATGAGACTGGAAAGCTTCACATCCATATAAACACCTTGGCTGTTATTACACCTTGACATGGAATTTATAGAGATTGCTGTGGTTCCTTTTTGTCTGTCAGGAGAGAGACTGCTGCTTTTTGTAGAAGTTCATTAGTATCCTGGTCATATCCAAACTTTAAGCAAATTTTTTCAAGCGCAAATCTTTGGCATTTTAATAGTTTTTGGCGATTTTTTTTTCTCAAGTATTTTCCATATATGCTTAGATGTGTGCAGATAATCAAGAGGAGGAAAGATCAAGATAATGTACGAGAACTGACAAACATGCTTCATTTTTTATCCTTTTTTTCTGTTTGGTGTTTTCCCTGCAGTTCTGATACGCAAAAGAAGATTGTCTTCTTAAATTAAGAAATACATTTTTAGCATTGTTTTAATAGAACATGTTACAAAACTCAAAGATAATTAATATTTGGATTCAAAAAATAACCAGCAACAAGGTCTTTTCTTACTGTTCTGAGCCATTGGATTCAACTGTACTAACCAGGATTATGAAATCCATATTATTCACTGGCAGCTATCATTTTGCTGAAAACATACCACTTATTATAGCAATATAATTATTATAATAATCAATAAATATAGTTCCCACTTTTCAATAGGTTTTTTCCCCTTCTTTTATTCTAGGTACTATGATTCTTCAGATTTGAGGAGCAGCACTTTCTCTAAATGGGATGACAACTCAGATTCTTTTTGGAAGAAAGAAAACAGTAGAAACACTGATATAATGCTAACTTCAAAAAGCACAGGATTTTCAGACAGGTATACCAATATTTTTGTGCACAGAGCCCAAGTTTGTTAATGTGAGTTAAGTCCTGGTCATATTACTGGGATTTTTGTCAGTTTGTAGCAGGAAAATTTGGCCATAACTTTACTCAAGGGACCCTGAGGCTGAATTTCTTATTGACATTTTAAGCACTGGCTGTTTTGCTCAGTGCTATACAATGTATATGTACTGGAGATAAATTTCCAAAGCCTTTCAGCCAAAAAAAAAAAAAAAGTAGACAAAAGATGTGGAGAGAAACTCAAATATTTGCCTTGTTGTGAGCACATACTTGCTTTGTTTATTGTGTAATGAACCAAAGAAAACCTAGTTATCAATTGAATGAAACTGTAGGTGCCCAGCTCTGAGGATGGAGGTACTGGAGGCACTTAAAAACAACAGGTCTGATTGTTTTGATGATAAAAATGTCTTTCTTCTCTGACAACTGTGTTTTTATCTTTAATCAAGTAGAAAATAGCAGAATGTGAGGGGTTGTGTGCTTGGCTGGTGTTTTCTGCATCTGTTCTTCTGAATTAAAACCATATTTTTCATTTACTTGTAAAATACAGGGTTTTGTGCACTTAACTAAAAGTTGGTTCTGTTGTTTGATAAAGAGTGGACCAGTGATGTGTATTACACAAATAGGTGTTCATGTCCATAATAACACTATTTCTTCCTTATTTGAGTGCCTTTAAAACAACAAAAAAATGGGCAAGTACTGAATAAGAATGTTTGAGGTGGAAGGATGCTTAACCTGTTTTGTGCTATTGCATTTAAATCTGAATTTCACTGACATTGTTTGGGTTTTTTTGAGGTGTTGCAGAAATATTCTGTTCTTGTTCATGTAATTTAGCTTACTTTTGAAATGAACTCTGAAAATAAAGATAGAAGATTAATGAATTTGAAACACTGTCTTGTAAAAGTGTCATAAAATTTTGATTTGTTGCATTCTGACATGTTGTAACCAAAGTTACACTCACTAATTCAGTTTATTTTTCTTTTAGACCTGCATCTCGGCGTAAACCTGAATATGAACCACCTTCAAACACAGATGAGGCCCAAAAAAAATTTGGCAATGTAAAAGCAATTTCATCAGACATGTATTTTGGAAGGCAAGATCAGGCTGATGTAAGAAAGCAGGGATAAGTATTTTTGAATGTAATAATATTCTTTGACTATAAAGAGAAGATTCTCTATCAAATTTCTTTCTTGTAGAAAGTTCTATTCTTGTATATATATAAATATATATATTTATATTATATATAAATAGTCAAAATTGGTAGAATTAGTAAGCTTATAGAATTATGTCCACTTTAATATTTTTTATAGAAATGTACAAATTTCTGTTAACTGATCATTTAGTATTTAATTTTAAGGAATTGCAGTTGCCTGTGGGACCAAACCTCCATCATTCTTCTTATCTGATTGAAATTATAGACTATGATTCAGCACTCCTTATCTTTGATAGAATCTGCTTAATTAATTTGCTCTAAATACGCAAAGTGACGTCAACAAACCTCTGGTAAAATATCTGCCTGCTCTCTGTTTGTTGCAAGGAACTGTAAATAAATAGATAAGTAAATAAATTGTTCAGCAGTTAAATCAGCCTAGAAATAAAAACCAGATTAATACTATATTGTATTTTGGAGGTGAGAGATCATGTCAAAAGATCTATTTTTAATGAAAAATTAACAGTGTAAAGAGTAATGTAAAAAAATGGAATTACCATTCCCAGGGAACTTGGAAAAAGTTGGCTTTAAAGTGATTAGAAGGGTCAGCATGGTGTTAACTGCAGCGCTTTCTCCTTCTCCTACTCACTCACTCCATTTCCCCTTTTTTTAGGTGTTGTTTTTATTAGTTGGATAGTTTTTTTAGAAATTTTAGGGTTATAACAGTGAGTTGGTATTGCAATGGTAAATGTCACTCTTTGATAACTCAGAAATGAGTTGATGACAAACTCAGTGAGATGTGAAAACCATGAAATAGGAACAACCTTCTGCATGGTCAACTTCAGCTGGATTTGTATGTTCTAAAACTCTGTCTGTAATCTCTTGAATTATCTGAAATGACCTCAGAAGGTGAGAGCATGTGGTTAAAATACCTTTTATTCTCCATTCTTTCCAAGTACGAAGCAAGGGCTCGACTAGAAAGGCTTTCTGGAAGCGCATCCATAAGTTCAGCTGACTTGTTTGAAGATCAGAAGAAACAACCAACAGGTACATATTGAACAAATGAAAAGGAATATTTGACTATCAAGTAGGTTTTTTTGATAAGTTATCATAAGTAACTTATTAGTTGTCAGGAGAATGTTGGATCTAAAAAAAATCATAACTAACATGTTAGTGGCTTTGGAATTCCCATGTAATCTGTTGCATGGCACATCCACTCATCAGGATATTTGCTTCTAACACTGGTCTTGCCACATTATTAAGGAAATTTTTCAATTGTTTTGTCTGTTTCAATGATTTGTTGGAACCCCTCACATTAGAGACTATAGTTCATCAAATTAGAAAGGATTCTAATTGTTGTTTTTTCCAACAATAACAATTCCAACAAAGTGCAATAATGTGAAATAGAAAAGGTAGGAAATACTGGAAGATTTTATTGATTTGAGCAGTTGAGTTTCATTCCTTAACTTGTGAAGAAACAGGGGGGGAAAAAGAACTACTGAAGAACTTGAAATCTGTGAGTAATTATTAGAATAGACTGAGAAAACAGTTCACAGCATCTGATTTTACTTTGTAAGAGTTAGAGGGGAAAAAAAAACCAAAACGTGACTGTTTAGTTTTGATCCCCTGAAAGCAAGTTTTTTAATACAGTGGCTATTGTATCAAATAGAGAAATAATTCCTGTTACCAGTTACTTAAGCAAAACTGAGGTTTAGTAATTTGAAATGTGAAAAAGAAATTAAGGAGGAAAGGAGATTTAAAGCAGAAATCACAGTAACTTGCTTTACCCACTTGAAAGAGCATTTGCAACATGGGCTTACAAGAGGTGTAGAAGTGAAGAAATGGTGTTTGTGAATTTTTAAACTTGTGGAGGAATGGAGATACCTAAAAGTAGGCTGAAAAATCCCTGCCTGCAAGAGGTTACTTACTATTTGACTGGCATGTAACCCAAATATTTCATTAAAGTATTTAAATATATATAAATATTTAAAGCAAATGTGAAGTTATATTATAAAGAATAAAATTCTACTGAATTTTGCAGGTTGTTACCTGCTCTTTAATAATAGTGAGAAAAAAATACAGCAGGAATTATTCATTATAAATTCACGCTATATTCAATGTACAGAACCTTCCTTTCCTGCATGTCTTTCTGTTACACCCCTCTGCCTCAAAACCTGTCTTTTGACAGTGGAAATTACAAACCTAACTTACATTTACTGTACTTTCTATAGAATTTTCTAAGCCTCAGATGCAGTAATGCAAAATGTATGTGTATACACAGCATGGAAATCATCCCTGCGCATGAACACAAATAGGATTCATTGCTTCAGCCACCACTGAATCACATCCATCTTTAGGTTGCAAGGGAATAACAGCTGTTCAGGATACAAGACAACATTATCACAGGTTGGAAGTGCAGCATAAATCGTCTGTTATCCAAACATCAATTGCTCAGCTGGGAATACAAAGTGTAGAAGGTTCCACTGTGGGTGGAATTAAGAAAAACTGGGGAAAAAAATGAAAAATAATACGGATTTAAGACATTGGAGATCTATGTCTAAGTGCTCCTGGTCATATATTATACTTCAGAAAGAAAAACAAATAATTTATTAATATAAAATTTTGGTTTTTTGTTTGTGTGTGTTTCTCCTTTTAGGAAGCTACAATATTACAAGTGTCTTGCCTTCAGCTCCTGATATAGCTCAGTTTAAAGAAGGGGTGAAATCAGTAGCTGGAAAACTTTCTGTACTTGCTAATGGGGTTATGACATCTATACAGGTGAGCAAAAATGGTCCAATATATTAACTACCACTACAAAAGTTAAAGGCTTTTTGCAGGGATTTAATATCGTGAATCCTTCTGTTGAATTATTTTCAGGCGGAAAGGAATGAATTTGGTTTTGAGCTTTGTAGACCTCTCATAGTAGACAGCAGATCTTTATTTTTTTAGCAATAAGTTGGATCTGTTAGGTCACCTTCATTAGAATATCTTTCTTGTCTTTCTTCCAATTAAAACAAAAATTCCATCATGGAAGGGACTTGCCGTCACTTTATTTTTAAAGTAATATTTTTTCCTAACTGGGAATGGAGTAGTTTAGTTGGAAGGGAGCTTCAGTGACCATCCAGCCCAACTCCTATATTGGCTCTTAAATTGATTTGATTAAAAAGTAATACCTTTGAATGTTTGTGCACAAAACTAAGACATCCTGGCCTCAGGATTGTACAAATTGTTGGTGCTCCCGTCACTTGGCATTTCCTATAGGAGGGCATTTGTTCTTGAAATCAGGCTGTATCCTAAGTATCCTAAGTGTCCTAAGTTTAACCCTAAACTCTAGTTCTTGAAAGCACTGGTGAATTTTCTGTAAGTCTTGAAGAATTAAACTACTGTTTGTTTTGCAAATGGAAGTAAAACTGATTTCATTCAGTGGAAAACAAGCTCATGTCTGGTTTTTTTTACTTTTCTAGGATCGATATGGTTCATAACCTAAAGATTTCTCTTCAGACCCACAAGTGACCCCATTGCTGATTGAAATGAAGGTGGCCTTAAGACTGATGATGTTTTAACTTGTTTCTTTGTGCAGCTTTCTGGCTCAGCCTCTTCTACTGCTCTTTCATCTTTACAGAGCACAAATTTTGCAGCAACTTGTTACATTGCATAAGTTTTTTATTTTTTCCCCTCCTTTACAGTCTTTGTTTCTTAACAACCTTATTGTAGATGTTGGAAGCTTTATTTTATTGCTGGTTTTGTCTGTGAGGCAGGAAAGGGGAAGAGGGATGAACTCAAATGCTGAGGTGGTATCTAGTAGACTGTAGCAAAATATACACTTACGTTAAACCTGTGCTTACCAGAAGTAGAAGCTTCCATCATAAATTGATGTGCATTAAAATGGTGGGGAATTAGTGTTTTAAAACAATATTCCAGCTAGAAAGTTGTATGCTTGGATATGAAGTATGGAGAAGTAAAAATGTTACTGAATAGTGGATTTCATCTTGTTATGGGAACAATCTATTTATTCCTAGTTTTGAAAGTTACAAAAAAATTGCAATATAAGATCCTTAAGTGCTTTTAAAAAAATCTGTATTGTGTACAAAATTTAAAAAAAAAAAACCCTTGAAATATATAAAGGATCTAATAGAGTAGTTAATGAAATACTTGTTAAAAATGTTTAGAACAATCTTAGATTTTTGATAAATTATCAATTATTGTATGAGGAAATAGTGGGGCTGTGTTTTAGACAGTCTAGAATTTATTGCTGATGACATCCTGCATAAAACTTATTATTACCTTTAAAGAAAAAAAATCACAACCAACAATAAATTCAAGGTAATTCTGTTCTGTAATTTTGTTTCTTAATTCAAATTTGTAAACTGCTGATGTCTAATAAAAACAATTGATAAAAATTAAATTAAATTTCTATGTACGGACACCAGTCTCCAGCTTTCTAAGTACTGCCATCTGTATTTTGTCTGTACAATTGTCTGGTAAAATTAGCCTTTAATTTCAGTTAGTGAAAGTAGCTTTCTTATTGAATTGTTATAGTGATTAAGATATCAAAACACTAAGGCTGGGGCAGAAAATAAGCTACTGAACTGAAAAATACTATGTTGAAATCCAGTTAAGAGTGTAGCTGTACTTAGTTTTTAATTTCTAACTGCCTCATATTTAACTCTCAGTTCTGGTAATTTTCTCTTGTACCTATTGGGTTTAGATTTATTAATTAAATTTATTAATCAAAAATTATCTTTCTTTTTTAGAGCAGTATGAGTATTTGTTCTTCTTAACTGTAGAGCTTTACAATAAAAGACTTGCTTTGTTACCTCCTTTCCCACCCTATAGAGATGATTTGGGTAATATAACAAGAAAATATACTCATCTGCTTTGGTTTTCACTAATTACAGGTAACGATTTTTGGGTTTCAATCTTCCTCATTTAAGTGTACACACAGTAGTAAATCTAAAACAAATGATAAGTGGTCTTGTTTTTGGAGTTGTGATACACCAACTGCATCCAGTGACTTGCAGAACTGCTCCTCCAGTGACTAAGCTGCATATTTAGATTTTTATTTTATTTATAAATATAGATATTTATTTTATTTTGGATTGATGGATGATATTTGTGGATGGATGCAGATGCTTAAATTAACAGCAGGGAAGTCTAGCAAGGTGTAGTTCTGTTCCCTCTCCTGGTTTCTTGTGTGGCATCACCTACAGGGAAATAATTGTGTGTGGCCTTTATGCATCATTGCAATACAGCAAACCACTCACAGATGGAAAAACACAATAAATTTACATTTTCAGTACAAAAGAAGAAGAAATTCTAGGAGGAAAGAACTGTGGCGTTATCTTAAATGCCAAAAAAGCTTGTGCAACACTCTTAACTTTTTCCTCTTTGCTGGAGTCTGAAAATTACACCACAGAATGTAATTGTCCACTCTTACAGGTGGATAACAATTCAGTATTTTCAGGAATATTGTGAAGTTCATCAGTTGGAGTTCTTGTTGCAGATTCTCTCTGGCAACCTGTGTTCTGCTAATGCATTCCCTTGGCTGGGTGAACAGCTCTTGACCCCCAACACACCTGTTTTTGTCTTGAAGGAACCCATGAGGTGTCGCTGCATTTCGTCCAGTACAGGTGGGGAGGGGCTGCCGAAAACACTGGAAGAGCTTTTACTCCTCTAGTCTCCTGGGAATTGAGGATTCCATGGCAGGATTTGATTGGACTGGGTCAAAGGGAAAAACACTAAACCTAAAAGTAGATTCACTTTCCTGCCTTCTTGTGTGGCCTTTTCCTTCCTCTCATCCGTTGCCTTCACACATCTGTCAGTCCCTGGTCAGACGGGCAAAGGACTGACACTGCTGCAAGGATCACAGGCTCCAGATCTGCTCTGGGGACAGGTTTCCAAGTGAAACTTCACACTGGTCACCAGTTGTGTTTTGTTGCAGCTCTTTTTCCCTTAATTCTCTCTTCCTACCTTCCTACACCTTGCTTTTTCCAAGCTGGAACTGAATGACAGCAGCAGCACCTGTGAACCATTCAAGTTAAGCTTTCCTCCTTCTTAAAATCCAGTAAGGACACTGCATATAAAGGGAGAAGGATTATTTAATAATACTTTGTATTTTAGAGATGGCTTTTTTTGTTGATTAAATTGAAAGAGTTTAAAAAAATGTTTTAAATCGGTCATTAAAACACCAGAACAAGCATTAATTCGATGCTCCCAACTTCACAGACACGCAGTACCACTGTCTTCTTGCAAGATCAGCGGGGACTGTCAGTGTGTTACTTCTAATTTTAGTGCTTTGAATTTAAATTTGCTCTTGGTGAATTTAAATTTGCTCCCTTCAAAGGGAGCGCAGCCATCAAGTCTCCCACAGAGTTCTGATCTCATGATTCTCTTCCAGCTTTGATTTATGTGAGACTTTTCCTTTACATGGAAAGCAACACTGGTGTCTTCCCAAGAAGATGTGAAAATAGAGAAGTGTAGCCCTGCTGCAGCATTCCAGGGAGCCTTGTGGTGCTTGGGGTTGTGTCTGTGCTGTTTGCAAACTATGCAAGAACAGTCTGGCCTCTGGTTTGCAAACCTCCTAAGGGTGCACCTTCTTCAACAGGCTCCATGCTTTCAGAGAGAAAAGAAGGAAAGGAGTGATAAAAGGACAAGGATAAGTTTCTACCACTTCTTCATTTGTAGTTTTGGATTTTGTATGCTTGTTCTGGACCTTTCTGTTCTCCTCAGTTTTCTCTAAGAGGGGTTTTGATATTAAAGATAGTCCAAGGGGTGTACCAGGAGTGCTGGAGGTGTGTCCAGCTGCTCTCCAGGTAAGTTCTAGGTGTGTTCTGGATGTGTTCCAGGTGTTCTCTAGATGTGTTTGAGATGTGCTCCGGGTTTGTTCTAGTGTCCAAAATTGGGAAGCTGATAGCTAGGAACCAGAGATGTCCACATACCTGGAATTATGTGGATATCCCCAAAGCCCCAGGAGGGCAGGAGGGGTTTCCACTGTTAGTTTTACTTATTAGCAGAGCATGTAGGTGTGCAAGAAGGCAGCTCTGGACTCAGTGACATCTCAAAGCACTGGCTTCTGCCTCTGACATGCCCCAGCCACCTCAGTGCCCACTGGGAAGCTCCTTTGGAGCTGGCATGGTTCACAGGCTCTTCCAGGTCAGCTCCTATTTGCTTTAAGACACTTCGGAAAGAGCTGCAGCTGCCTTTATTAGGACCTGTGCCTTCTCTTGTGGACTAGAAGGGCTGGGAAGACTAGAAGGGATGGCTCCAGGTGGGAAATCTCAACTGTCAGTGCTGATTCATTGTGGGGAAGTCCCTGCTGCCACTGGTCCCAGAGTGGGACAATCCCCTCCCTCGACCTGCGGCAATTCCTTCTCTTTTTGTTGTCATACCAAGGGCTTAAGCCAGACCTGGCTGCTGTCACCAGTAAATACACAAGTTACCCGGCCAGGACTAAGAGCCACACAGTCCTACTGTGTTTGCTGACTCTATGACAACTATGTAAAACCATTCTGGATTCCATGCCGGCTCCTTCCTTATCAATCCCGAGATGCCTGGGATGAATGATTACAGGTAACAGCAAATATTATGCCTGTGCTACCCACTCTGCTTTTCAAAGAAAAAACAAACAAAATTAGGCCTGACACAAAGCCCAGGAAGGATGTTGGGGCTGTTGAAAGACCATTAAAGTTCAAGGAGAGGATGATTTGCAGAAAATGTTCTGTAATTAACATCAGCTACCCCCAGCCTGCTGGAGACCGGGAAAACCTCAGTAAACATCAGCAGCAATGTGCGTGAACAAAAGGACTTTATTTCGCTTGTTAAATACTTACCCTAAAACTTGGTAAGTGCTGTGTTGGCACTAGTTGCCTCAGGGGGAGTGAAAATCTGCGGCCCTGTTTTTCCCTGGCACTTTTGTGGGTCTGTTAACCCTGCCCCATCCCAAAGATGGTTAAATTTCACTGGGGATGAGTAATTTCTGCTTTGTGTAGGTGGTGTGGGATTTTTGGCTTATCCAGCACCTCTAGCACATGGCAAGGTCAGTGCTTAAGCATCTACTTCAACAGGAGACTTTTAAAGAAAATGTCCAGCTCCCCAGAGCTCCAGCCCTCAACTAGACCATCCTCTTTCTGGAAGGTGCAATAGGACCATGAAAGAACAACCCCAGGTCAATAAGTAGCCAGGCCCTTCTGCATCTATGGTTGAAATCCTAAATATGTTTTACTTCCAAAAAGCCTCTCAGTGAAGAGTAATTCACATCTGAAGTGTAATGAAGCCTTGTAGTTCAACAAATATCCTCAAGGACCATGTTGAACAAAGGAGGAACAGAGGACATATAATGACCTGTATTTATGTAGGAACACAGTGATCAGTGGGTTTTAGGGTGTCCTCACCATCCTATTTACCTCTACACCCTAAGGTAGGTTAAGGTGTGAAGCACAGGAGCATTTTATTTCCTGCTGCACTGGAGCTGGGAAATGCTGCAGCTGCTTTCCTTACTTCAGGAAAACTCCACTTTATGAGGCTGAGTGGTAACATTAGTCTGATAAGAAACAAACATTTACAAATATATGTAGACACAGGGACGGGGGAGTCAAACACTGGGCATTTGTAACTTAATCTCGGTGCCCAAATCAGAATCACCTGATTTATGGGACCTGGCACCTCTTACTGACTGCAACTTTACAGATTTGGGCCCTTATTATTAGCTGAAAAATTTATCCTAGAAAATCATTGCTATAATAGATGGAGTTAGTTTGGGATTTTCCAGTGATTTGGGACTTTCTGACGTTTCTTTCAAATTGGCCTTCTGGCAGGAAGGAGTGAATATGTAAAGGGAAATGTGAGGGGAATTAAAGGTCCACACAAATTTTCCATATTTGACATTTTCTAAGCAAACATTTTCCATCCAACTCAAAACAGTAATTCCTTTTGAAACAGTATTTGAATTTTGAATATAGTTAAATTTATTTAAATATGATGGAAACTGAAATTATTTGATGCAACCAGCACAAAACTTCACACTATGATCCAACCCAGTTTCGTGATGGTGATTAATTCAATGCTCTCTTACTTTGGCCTTGGACCAGGGAAAGCTTTTGCAATCTCAGGCTCCTAAAAAGAGCAATGAACAGCCTTGATTTCCACATGCTCAAATGTTTCCAGGTCTCCCCGCAGCCAGCTGTAGATACACACAGTGTCTGCTAGGAAAGCCATTCATTCACAGAAATTTGATCAAGAAAGCCCAGCAATGGGGAACACACTCTGGTTTCAATCCCACTGTGACTGATTGGGAATACCATCCCCTTGGTATCATAGCACAAAAAAGGCAGGTGGTTTAAGGTCTCAGTCTGCAACCTGGCTCCTGTCAGGAGACCAGAAAAGAGCTGGTGCTTGCTGTCAGAGACTGAAATGATTGATGATTTATGCATTCTGGGAGACTTGCAGGCTTTTGACTTTTGCATTGTACCTTGGATGGACAGTTGGGCCCATCCCTCCCTCCAGTGAGGAGCCAAGTTTGCAGGCTTTTGACTTTTGCATTACGCCTCTGATGGGCAGTTGGGCCCATCCCTCACTCCAGTGCTGAAGGTGTCAAGTCCTGAAAAGGCAGGACCTCTGATGGCCCATCAAAGCCCATCCCCCTCTCTGCCAATCTTGAAGGCGGGAACCAGGCCAGACACATAAACTCTGCGCAGGCCCAGGAGAGGTTGGAGGCTTGAGGCGTGGCCCGTGAAACTAACCATGGATATAATAACTCATAACTTCTTGGTGTGTGGGGGCTTCCCTCCTTCACCCCCAGCAGATCAAGGCCACCACTTCAACTGACAGACATAGAAGCGGCAACTACCAAGCGTCATCGCTGGACCCCGTGGGCGGTGACTATATATGTTTTTTCCACTCTCAGCTTTTCTTTTTCCTTACTCTCCCTTACTCTTATCCTGTCTTTCTCTCCCCTATGCATTTTCTCCCCCCCCAAAGGTTATCTCTATGTCACATTGTTATATGACAATACCCCAAATGCTAGCATACCTGTTGATACAGAATTGTTAAAATAAACCTTACCAATATATGTTTTGAGACACTGATTATTCAGTGTCTTTCCACTCTAATCCACCCCAAGGGAATTATTGATAAAAACCTGGGTTACTCCCCTTCCCCTTTTCCTGGGGCAAGTCCTAACATTTTTGACGTAGTCAGCAGGATCCTTTGGATGTGGTGGAGTAATCGGTGTAGTCTAAAACTGATACCGAGGGCGAATCAAATGGTGACCGTCCCCTCGTTGTAAAATTATAGTAAGAATTTTTCTCCTCTCGGTGTGACCCGGGCACATCAGACCTGTTGAAAGGTTTCCTGGTGTGGCCTGGACCTGTTGAAAGGTTCTCTGGTACCTGGACGTGTTGAAAGGTTTTCCAGGGGAGAGTCAAGCTGACCCTCAGAGGGTTAAGGGGGAGAATGACATTAACCCGAGCTGGGTTAATGATTGAGTCAAAAGGAATGACACCAGATTGAGTTATATGGGGATTATTCCCTCCTGATGTTTGTCTTTGGTTTAGGACTGCTTTTTGTAGGTGCTGTTTTAGGCGTTGTCCTTAGAACAGTGCGGCTATTCAGAGATCTACCGGTGAGGTGATAAGATCTCTTCAGGAGTCAATGAAGGCAACCTTCTGGAGAGATCTCTGGGCTTTAGACACTCCCCCACTTTGTTACAGTTCCACAGTAACAAGGAACTGCATGTTCTGTGCCTGCGCCACCAGCTCCCACGATCCAGTTGCTTGTCCCTAAATGCACCAGCCCAGTTTCACAAATCCCAGTCCTGTCTCCCTCTTCATCCAGTGACTGCTCTGACCCAGGGACCAGGTGAAGAACAGCATCCCTGGACTCAGCACAACGGGCTGCTGAGGGTGCTGCCCGCGCAGCTCAGAAATGCAGAAAGATTGGGATGGGAAGGGATCTCAGGAGATCATCTCGTCCAAACGCTCCCTCCGAGGAGAGTGAGCAGTGACACCTTCAGTAGCAACTTTGTCTCATTAGTTTAAATTCCACTCAGCTGGGCAGACAAAAACATCTTGAAATCCATTTTAACTTCAAATTTGATTAAGAGCTGTTCTTACAAAAGAAATAGTGTAACATTATTGGGGGAGGCAATTTCAGATCACTAGACTGCGGGGAAAACGTGGGGGTTTTGGGGTTTTTTTAGGTTTTTTTTTTTTTAGTGACTCGTGTCAACTTTGTAAATCATCTCCCCACCTCACCAACCGCTGTGAGAAGTTGCCACCGTCCCCAGCCGCTCCTCCTGCCCGTAGTTTAGCAGCCCGTCAGGTCGGGAGGTCTCTGACCACGGTGTGTTTCACCCCCGTGCCCGTCTCAAAAGCCACCTACAGGTCAGGTGCACCACCCACGACGACAAGTGCAATTGCAATAAGACGCGTTGGTCCGAGGACAAATTCCTTGAGGTGGGAAGGAGACAGCGAGGGGGGAGGGGGAAAGCCTTACGGCAATTTTAAGTGATACGTCGTGAATTAAAAACGCCGAAAGCGGCAGTGCCCGGGTAGAGGCCGCCCCTCGGTGCCGTCGCGGGGGTGACGCCGGGGCAGGGGGCGGCTCAGGCGGGTACCGGGGACGTTCTCGCCGGCTCTCTCCGATCAGACTCGGCGGGGCGGTCCCGGGAGGGGCCCGTCCGGAGGCGGGATCGAGGGGCAAGGGCGGAGGAGGGTGGAAGAGGGTGGGTGCTGTGATGCTCGGGCGGTGGATGAAGCCGCTCGTCTCGGCGAGCACGGAGGTGAGCCCGGGGCTGCGGCAGGGACGCGGGTCTCGGGTTGCCCGTGAGACGGGTCTGGGCGGCTTCTCCCTCCCGTCGCGCACGGGGAAAGTTGTATTTTTCCACGGGGAACTTTTCCACGAGCAGAGTGTGTCTCCGGCCCCCAGCTGGAGCCGCCTTGCCCGCCGGAGGGGGCAGCGGGAACCCCGGGCTGAGGGACTCCTGGGCAGCCCTGAGCTGGCTCTGTGTTGACAGTCAGGCTCTGCGGACAGGGAGGGCTCCCTCCTGGAGGGGGCGAGGCATTTGTGCTGAGGGATGTGATGGGGAGCCCCTCTCGGATCCCTGCGCAGCTCTGTGAGGTGAGGGTTGTGGTTAAAGGGCTCTATCCTGCTCGGAAGGACTGGTTGGACGCTGGAGCTGTGGGTCCAGGAGAGTGGCAGCAGCACAGTGGGAGGACGAGGAGAAAAGGGTGAGATGAGATGGAGAAATGTGGGATTCTGCTCTGCCAGCAGTGATGGGCTGGCTTGGCTGGGAGGGTGGAAAGGCAGAGCTGGTGAGCGGGGAGGGTGCCGTTGGCCGTCGTGTCCCCAGCCCTGGAAAATGATGGAGTCCGAGCAGGAAAGATCAAAATCGAGCTGTAGAAAAGCTCGCTGTTGTGCTAAAGAAAGTCTTGAGTTTCTATAAGTTTTTGAATAATAGTTTATTATACGGAAAAAGCAAGCAGCTGGCTGGGTGACAGAGATGGGGACCAGTTTCCCAAATCTGCACACATACTACAGGGTACATTTAGTATTTATCTTAGCTACTTCATGCATATTAATTATATCATATACAGTCTACAGGTTTTTGCTAAGTATTTAATATATGGGGTTTTTTACAGCTAAAGCTAGAAGTGTTATCTCTACAACCGGTCATAATTCATGCATTCTTGGATGAACAGGCGCCTAAAGATTTAAAGTTCTACTATATTTTATTCTTAGGATAGTAAGGAGGTTTTAGGCCTCTTGACCTTGTAAGGGTCTGTTTTATTTCTTTAGGGGGGTGTAATTAAGTTTTACAATCCATTTGTTTTATTTTGATGTAGTCACCCATTTGTTTCACGAATCACAATTATTTATTTATCACAATTCCTTCCCTTTTTTTTATTATTAACTTATTGATTCGTGACTTTTTGATTTTTATAATATTAACTTTGTATATTTTGTCTTAGTTATTGTATACAGTAATAGAGTCAAAAGTTTCAAAAATATCTTTACGTTTCCATTCGTTGGTTTATGTCTTAATTTTATTTTAAATTTTCTGTTGGCAATGTTGTCTTCACAGATCTTGGCGTTTTCTTGACTTTGGTGTAATGTATTTAAGGAAGTTGCTTTTTTAAATTTTGATTGCAGTTTGTGTAATTAGCATCACTTGATATAGATTTTTCACTTCGGCTCCAGGGGTTCACCTGTAAAATATCTTACATATGTATAATCTCTAGGTATAACTATGAATTGGCCTCTCGAGGTTACAAGCTTGTTTCGAGGATTAGCTCTTTAATATTTTAAGTTGTTTTTATAAATGTACAATATAATTTTTAATAGTACTTTTATTATGTTTCTGGCTAGATTAGTTTGACAAGGATATGCCTTAGGTCAACCTGAAAAAGTGTCATTGAGAACAAGCAAATATCTATACCCCTCTTTTTTTGGGTAGTTCTAAAAATCGATTTACCATTTCTGTCTTGGAAAATTATTTTTTCTATTTGTCTTAGTTGAATTTTGCTATGCGTCTCCTGTCTCACAATGGTATAGAGATTTTGTGTTACTATATTTTGGCTTAGATATTTGTATAGAGCTTCTGCTCCTAATGTGTTTTCTTGTGTTCTGTTATGATAAGTGCTCATAAAATAGAAGAGGATATTACTAACTCACCCTGTGGTGTCTTGGCCCATTTGTTTTTCTTCTATTTTTCCTCTTAAATTCTGGATTAACTTTCAGTCTTCTTTAGAGTATCTAGGCTCTGTATTTGACTACTGAATTTGAATTTTACCATCAGGGATCAAATACTGGACTTTGCTTTCTTCTGCTTTTACTGCCCTTTTTTCCTCCGGTCATCCATGGCATTTCTTCTTTCATGGTCAGTAACACCCTTTTTTTTTGTGAGCTTTTCAGTGCATAATAGCAACTTTTCTAACAACTGAAGTGTTATAATCTCTGTTTTTCAAGTTAAGGTATTGACAGGAGGGCTCTTGCCTTTATTACTTCATTTATCGTGGTTATTGCATATCTAGCTTTACGTCCTCTTTTCTAGACGAAATTTTTTCTGTGAACCAGAAGTCTTTAGCATGTTTCAGGGCTTCTTCTTTCAAGTCTGGTTTGCTGGAGTACGTTGCTCTTATTGTCTCTAAGCAGTCATGTGCAACTGTATTTTTGGTGGCTTCTTGAAGAAAAAGCTGGATTGATTTATTTTGTGGCTTGGTATTTCAGAAAGCGCTGAGGTGAAAGCCAGTGATTTAAATCAAGGGCTGGAGCCCTCATCAGTGTTGTTTTAGCTTATGAAAAGCTTTATCAGTTTCTTTACCCCAAGTGAGTATGTTGGACTCACCTTTATGAGTTCACGCAGGAGCTTTACTAGAAGTCCATAGCCGTAGATCTATAAATGACATTATTCGGTTCTTCTGAGTAATGTTTGGAGCTCTTCCTTTTTCTGCGGCCGAGGAGTCTGGCAGATAGATTCTTTCTTTGCTGTTTTTAGGGTTCGTTGTCTTGCAGCATTTTCATAATCGAGGTAGGAGACTTGTTGTATAGCTCTTAGTACTCAATTAATCTGAGACAGTTTACTATGTTAACAGTTCATTCAATACACATTATTTTGGATTTTCTTTCTCGTGCGAGGATTTTCTCATTTAAAAGCGAGTAGTGATTAACTTTCAGGGCTCCAGGGCAGGCAGAAGAAAGCATCCTTTAGATCCAGGACAGTAAACTATTTTAGCTCTGGTGTTAATTTAGTCAGCAGTGTATATGGATTTGCTACTATGAGGTGCAAGCCTTTAGTTATCTTATTTATTGCTCTAAGATCTTGCACTATCTTATACTTCCCATCAGGTTCCTTTACTGGTAAGATGGGGGTATTATATTTTGATTTATATTTTTTAATAATAAGTCATGTTTAATAAACTTTTCTTTATTGTGTTGAATCCTTTCCTTATTCTCTGTTTTAGGGGATATTGTTTAATCTTTATTGGCTGTGCCCCTAATTTAACTTTTACTTCAATTGACAATGTTATTTTTGCTCTTCTTGGAGTTTCCGAAGCTCATAGTTTGATCCGTTACTTCTTCATGTATGCTGCTTGAACTTTGAGTCTCTATTAGGGCAAGATTTAAAATCTCAATCAATTGCTCCTTTTTACTTTGAATTTTATGTTGTTCTGTTCAAATTTAATTTCAACTTTCAATGGCTCTCATAAGTCTTTTCTCAGTAAACAAACTGGTGAGTTTGGCACATATAAGAATCTGTGGATTTCAAATTGCTTTCCTAATTTGTATTTGAAAGGTTTCAAGAAATGAGCTTTTTCTGTTTGACCCATGGCTCCCCTTATCGATACAAAACTTACAGCAGTGGGTACTAAAGTTTGATTAATACCTAAAATGCAGCTCTTGTATTGATTAGAATTATGCTTCCTGATTTTTTTCTTTTAGCTTTTTTGTATTGGGGATCTTGGGGCTATTTATAGCCTTTTAGGACTCAGCAGAGCCCCTTAGGATTTGGTCTAGCCCCCCCTTCCTCCACCTCCAGGTAAAAAGGAGTTAATAAATTCTCTCCCTGCTCCCCTTTTCCCAGGATAGCTGTAGTAATCAGGAAGTATAAAATGTTGTTAAACTGCCAGGACAGAATATTTACAAATCAGAAGATAACAAAAGATAAATATAATATTCATGGTATTATCTAGTGTTCTGACAGTATTATTCAAAATTGCACTTCAATTTTGTATATGCATCACTTTTTGGAGATTGGTATTTGTTCATTTTCGCACAAAAATCTTTTTCATCCATACCACCTCCAGTCCGAGTTTTGGTGTCTTTGCTCGGTTACCAGGTCTGTCTGCTGAAATGAACTTTTTATAAATAGTTAATTTCCAACCCATATCAAGAGTAAAGCAGTGGTTCCCCTTCTTATTTCACTACAGCCCCCCCCCCCCATGTTAGCTTGTTTAATGGGTGAGGATCTCTAAAAGTGCCAACCTTGAGACACAGGTAAGCAAAATAATCCATTTTATCACTTGAGAACACATACCAGCTCCTCTAAAATCAGATTTTTTACAGTAAAAAAACCTCACACGCTTTCTCCTACTACATTGACAAACACAACCACAGACCCACTACAGCAGGGCTTCCAACACAGCAGAAATCAATCACTTTCTCTCTTCCTCCTCCTTTCTCTTTATCACTGTTCAAAACCTTCTCCAAATTTAACTGCAAATATGGGTGAAGACATTCAACTGCATACATATACATACTTTTAGGACCTGGTGTTTGTTGTTCTAAAGGACAAAGTATATTACAGAAATAACTTTCTTCTTCTCAAGTCACCAAAATTAAAGTTATAGACTCTCTCGTCCTGCTCCTGCAGGACACCTCTTCAGTTTCCCCCCTTCCTCCCTCCTCCCACTCGGGGAAGACAGAGAAGCAGCAGCCAAGAGCTGAAGCTGAGAGTTCACTCTGCGGTGTGTCTCCGGGGTGTGTGTTGGGACTCTACGATGGCACACAGCTCGTGTACCAGGGCAAGGTAGATGACTCAGCACGGGCAGGCCGCCGGCAGCCGGGCTCAGGGGGGGTCTGGCGTTGGTGAGCGCGGGGGGCACTGACAGTGTGAGCCCACTCCCTACAGAGATCTGTCTGTTTATCACAGGGTTTGGGGCACTGCTCGGACAGGTTGCTAGGCTGATCCCGGCGTGTTTCACGTGGGCTAATAGTGCAAAAGGGAAGGTCTAGTCGTTCTCTCCAGTGCTTGAAATAAACTGCAAAATTTAAACTTGTTTTTCGAGAGGTATTGTGAATTTATTCTCTTTGTTCTAATCACTTTGATTGTAGTTTTACTGGCTTTATAATTTTGGGGAACTTTGCTTATATCTTTTCGATTAGATTCAGTCTTTACTATGAATTTATATTTTTCACCTTGAGGTTTTAATTCAGTTTTGTCAAGAGGTGGTTACAGTGTGTTATTCTTGGAAAATAGAGCTCTTGACACTTTTAATCTCATTTATTTTATTCAAACAGTTTCAAGTCTCTCTGTCTTTTCAGACAATTTCTTTTTAGATGACCTTTTCTTTTACAATAAAAACATTTTACTGCCTGGTCTCTTGAAACAATTTGTTGGGGTCTGCTTATGTATACTTTTTGGGCTTCTCTCAGTAAGTCTTTGAGCTCCCCTTTCTCCCATCCATCTAATTTCTTTAGTTCTCTTTTAGTATCACTCCAGGCATAATTTATAAAGTGGACTTTCAACAATATTAGGCCAGCTGGTGTATCAGGACTAATGCCTAAATATTGCTGTAATTTTTTCTTTAGTCTTTCTAACCAGGTAATAGGGGTTTTATTTTTTTCTTGCTGATCTTTAAATGCCTTTTTGACATTTTTCTCACGGGGAACAGCCTTTTTGTTTCTTTGGGTCAAGGAAGTACAGTACTTAGTCAGGGCTGAGTTACATTCCCCATCGAGTCCTAAGAATTTGTTTAATTGTTCAGCTACTCCCAAGAGGTCTTCTATCAGTTTCCCTATTTCTTTCGTTGTTTTTGAACTTTTGTCTTCTTCACTAGAGCTTTCTTGATCTACTAAAAAGGCTCTGACATTTCTTGGGGCTGTCTGTTTTTTTCTTTGGGCTTTAGTTCTTTTGGGACTTCCATACCCCTGATTTAATAGGGCCGTGAGGTTTACAGCCAAGGGAAGTTGTGGAGAGGGAGGGGGAGTATTTTTTGGGGCTGTGGGAACTACAACCGAGGGAGTTTGTAAAAGATAAGAAGGGTTATAGGGGAGAGGTAAGTTACTTAATAGTTCCCATTTCGCTTCTTTTGATCTCTTTTCTATTGGCCTTTCTTTGGTTAACTTACTAATATTCTCAATATCTCCCCGATTTGATATCATTACCCCCAAAGGACTGGTAGGGGTAATATCCAGCAATGCCTGGTTGGGCAATGCCTGCTTGCTCCCTTTTCTCTTGAGGCTACGTTTCTTACTGAATCCTTGCCCCATAGTTTTCCGAGGTCCCTTCTAGAATCTCTCCACCGACTCTCTGGGATCCCTTCTAAACTCTCCCCGCTGACACAAAGGTCTCTCCTTAAGACTTTTCCACTGACCCCAGAGGTCCAATCACCAATTCTCTCACTTCACCCGGTCACTGGCTGTTCCGTTCGCACGGAGAAAGAAACGCAGTTAGAAGGGCTACTGCAATCACTTTGCAGCAAAGCTGCGTCTCATTCACTCATTCACTTTGACCTCTTTTATCCGCCCAACCAGGGAATACTCACAGTCCATTGTTCTTCCCTGGGTCTTTGTGCACGACAATTATGGGCCCTTTTTGCTGCAGCAATCTGGGAGCAATCCTTGCTTTTACCATATAACGTGTTACTCCGGTCCTGTGGAAAATTAGACCCGAAATAGGCCGCTGAATTCAGCGGGGGCCCCCGTTCCGTTCTGAGTACTAATTAACCCAGCAGGGCTTAGAGAACATCACGTCAGGAAAGTCACCAATTGTGATAAAGTCTCGAGTTTCTATAAGTTTTTGAATAATAGTTTATTATACGGAAAAAGCAAGCAGCCGGCTGGGTGACAGAGATGGGGACCAGTTTCCCAAATCTGCACACATACTACAGGGTACATTTAGCATTTATCTTAGCTACTGCATGCATATTAATTATATCATATACATTCTACAGGTTTTTGCTAAGTATTTAATATATGGGTTTTCTTACAGCTAAAGCTAGAAGTGTTATCTCTACAACCGGTCATAATTCATGCATTCTTGGATGAACAGGTGCCTAAAGATTTAAAGTTCTACTATATTTTATTCTTAGGATAGTAAGGAGGTTTTAGGCCTCTTGACCTTGTAAGGGTCTGTTTTATTTCTTTAGGGGGGTGTAATTAAGTTTTACAATCCATTTGTTTTATTTTGATGTAATCACTCATTTGTTTCACAAATCACAATTATTTATTTATCACACTGTGTTGAGAGGGGGAAGAAAGCACCTACCGAAGAGGCATAAGAAAATATGTAACTCTTGTAACTGTAGTAACCTAAAACTAGTAATGCTGCTGAAAGAAGGGGAGTTTGGAAGCTTTGGCTAAAAATGAACTATCCTAGTTAAGTGAATGTGTTGTTTTCTAATGCATGAGAGGTTTCTTGGAATAGACTGGATGCTTCTTAACCCTAAGGGAACGCTCTCTAGCTTCTGCTGAACTTAGAGGGGTTTGCACTGTTATTCATGGGGTTCATTGCAGTGGAAGTCAGAGGAGCGAATATTAAGAAACACGAATTCCCCTGTTTTGGGTTCTTGTAGCAATTCCATCAATGTCTTGAGTCACTGGCACTGTAGGAGGAAGCACTGACTAGTGAGTTGTATGTGAATACCCTTTTCTTGTTCATATGCCCTGCTTGGCCACACAAAAATGGCAGGACAGCATGATGATGACTGAGCAGCAGTCTGCCTGCCAGGAATTAGTTTTATGTGTGTAGTTCAGGGAGCAGCTGGTACCTGTGCCTCAAGTTTTCTTTCTCACTGGATTTCTACTGACTCTCAAGGCATTTGCTCCATCCATCTAAGAGTGGCTCCAATGACATTTTTCCTGTTCAGGGCTTTCACAGGGCCAAGTTCTGTAGTGAAGGCCTTGGTGTCCAGTTTGGTGTTACCATGGAGCTGTGTTGGGTGACACTAGAATGATGCAGCCTCCTGGATGCCTGTTCTGGAATCTCTTTCTGTGCCAATATTTGTGCCTGTGTCACCAGTTTGAGGAGCTAAACAAGGAAGAACATCAAAACCTTCAGCAGAACTGGCCTTTTGGTGCAAGGCCAGTCACAGCAGGTTCAGAGGAGCATCAAGAGCATGAGGAGGAAGCGACTGGGGCCACTTGCTTAACAACAATTAGCCATCACCTTTCCTTTGTCATGACATCAGCAGATATATTGGCACAAGGTGCTTAGGAGTAATTCTACTTCCATCTTGATTTGTTTGGTTACTGGTACAGGGAGAAGCCTCTGTGCCAGTCACAGTTACCATATAAAACCATACAGATGTTCCATATGTAGAGGTGAGGCCAGATGGGCAGTACCTGGTGCTGGGTGTGCCTTGCTGGCAGTGCCCTTGTGGTTTGGATCAAGGTCTAGTATGTGATGGCAGGAGAGACTGGAGACTTTACCCTCAGTAAATCAGTGTAGCTGTACTGTCATTTAGCTCCCTAAGGGTTGTGCTTCCCATGCTTGTCAAGAGGTGTCTTCTGGCTTTGTGATTCCTCCCTCTGCTCTCATCTTGAGCTTGTGTTTTGTTTTTTTTTTCTCTCACAGGCACTCCTGACCAAATAAATACTTTAAAACCCCTGAAATCTGAACAACCCAGCAACACAGGAACAGACTCACAATTCTTATTTTCGGTGGTGCTTTCACTGGGGAACAGGTGATATGCTACCAACTCACTTCTTTGCTGTCTCTACTGGCTTTTAAAATTATCTTCGGCTGGGGCTGGGAACTCTGCCCAACACTTTAAATGCTGTCTGGTGGAACTTCAGATTCCACCACTGCCCTGCCAGCAAAGAATTAAGTATAATCATGTTTATTCAGATTTTTCTGTTAAAAAGCAAAATGTTCACATTCTTATTTTTTTGTACAATTGCATAAAACCTCCCATCTGTGCAAGGTGCATGGGTTAATGTCATCCAATCTTCAATATGTTGCTCTGTCAGATAGGAAACTACTTCTTCAACATTAACAGGAGAAAGATTGTGTTAGAGACAGAAAAACAACCCCTGAAATCCTTGAAGAAATTCAGACATTGACTTCACTATCATTTCAAATCAGAGGTGAGACTACACATCAATTTTAAGTGACCTGTTCCTTGGTCTGTAAGAAACTTGTCCCAGAACAGCAAAATAATCAGAAATCCCCTGAATCCATGTGTAGCCTGCTGTTGGACCATCTTTCCTTTCTGGCATGTCTCTTGATTTTAAAAACAGAGAAAAAAAGGATCATTCAGATTAGACAAAGTAAAAAAATTTCAAGCCTAATGGGCTTGAAGTGTTTAATCACGAATATGCTCTACTGCACTCTATCTCTTCACTTATTAATGCTGCTGGATGCCATGGGTGACTGACTCCCTGGAAAAGAGGACAGCATCTTCAGTGCAGGACCTGCTGTGAAACTCTTGCACAAATTTGTAGTTAACAGTGGTACTGTGGGGTAGCAGGATTTGCTCCCTTTGTGACCAGGGGTAATTCTGATGTCTTTATTCTCGCAGTCTCCTCGGATGTGCATCTCCTTCCAAAGAGATGCTCCTCTTCTAGCCATGTGCCAGTATTCTCTCTTGAGCTGTGAGGGTTAAATAATGTTTAGACTTAAATTTTATGCACATGCACACAAGGAGTGTGCATGGCTTTCTACAGACATGCAGTAATAGGAAACTACTTTTTGGTGGCACAAAGCTGTATCAGTTTCCTGGCTGACCCACGGATAACATCTCCATTTTGTCTGGTTGCCCTTTCCAGAAGCTTTCTGCAGCCAAATTCTGCCTTCCCTTCCATCTTAAGTATTGATAAGGGGGTTATGTGGTGTGCTTCCCAAAAAGCTAAAAGCTGTGAGGTGCAAAATTGCTCCTTTCAGGTAAAGAAGACCCAAAAGAGCTTACAAAAAATCCATTGGGAAACTTTTCTTGACACGGTGCTGAATATGATTCTCCTGTACTAGAATGGAAAGAATCTGACTGCAGACTGTACTGGGTTCCTCATTTTGGCAGCCTTTCTCTACCCAGGTCTGTGTGTAAGTGCTCCTGCTCCCCTTTGTGTCTTGCAGTGCATCTTTCCTCCCTCCAGCGCGCTCACCGCGTTGCTTGGTGCTCCCACCAGGATGAAACCCTTCACTGCTCCATTCCCAGGGACCTTGGTTTGGCACAGTGAAGCCCCAGCATCCTGAAACTACATGGAAGACATCAGGCTGTAGTGTTTTATTTGTGCTTATGGAGCTTCACTAAGAAATACTCAGGATCATTTGAGATCCTTGCAAGTTGGTAAATGATGAGATGGCACTTAGAGTCACCCATTTTTCTTCTTTAAAGAATTTGACAGGTAACTTTTGGAAAGAGATATTACCACAAAGGGAAGGGTGTTGCTAGAGGACAATATATGATACCAGGTGATGTGTTATTGCCTAGAGGAAGTGTAGAGACACTCCAAAGTTGCCAGTCTGAGAAACTGGAGGCGTGTTGGAAAAATCATAGAACAACAAGGCTTTTGTTCAACAGAGATTAAAAAAAATGACTGAGGAAAAAAAATCTCACCAGAGATTTTCCCTTTCCCCCCCAGCTGAGGAGTGATTAATCTGAAATTCTGAAATGGAAAATTCTGTTCCGTTACCAAACTGACCTATAGCTCTCTATAGCAAGCATAATATAGTTCTCTGTTACATTTTGCACGTTTTTGGTTTGTCTCACGGAACTTCTGCTTTTACTATATTGCATTGTATTTATTTTATTTCTTTTAAATTATGCAACCTTTTACCAAAAGGTAAACAGAGATTAAAGCAGAGAAGACACTTAAATGTTTTGCATCTTTCAGACAAAAATTTCTTTAAAGAACATATTCCTCGTGAAAAGTTACTGCTTTTTAACTTTGTTAAGAACCTGGCACCGCTTTCACTACGTGGAGTTTGAGGGACACCTTGGCACATTGGTGACAGAACCCTTCAATTAAACTTTGTGCATTTGCACAGCTTATTTCACAATGTTAAAAGCTGTTGGACTTTTTGGAAGATAAACTCAGCTCTACTCTTTCATCTACTGTAATATATCTTATTAAATCTACACTTTGAGCTTCAGAGATCTACACTTGGGGAGTGACCAGGACAGTCACACTAGGTTTGTAAAAGCAGAAATTAAACACCTTAGAAGCAGCTCTCATCTTGCCTCAAATATTCACATGTGCTTGGTCTGCCGTTGCCTGCAAGGTCAGAAGGAGGAGCTCTAACGTTGTTGGTAAAACGCTAAAAACTAATTCCCCGAAATCCCCTGTTTGGCACCACTCTGTTTCTATTTGCCTGACTGATTAGTTGCCTGCTGAATGCTGGTATTGCCAGATCTTACCTCTTCTACTCTTGTTAATAATGTAAATCAGGAGAAAATGGAGATCTTCAGCTGTTTTCTCCTGCTGCTTGTGATCAGTGATATTTATTGTCCCAAACCCCTACCTGGGTATGCAGCAGCACTTTGCAGGACCTTTTCCTCCTCTCTGGTTTTGTTACTGAATTTGTAGCAAATTTACACACCTACCACTGTGTTTGTCACTTCAGACTCCATCTTCCACCTTTTCTTTCCAGAAGAAGGAAGTGCCAGACCACAGAGTTGTAGGTGCTCTTAGAGACACTGACCTGTTAAAAATCTTGTCCAGCTGAGCAGTGAATTCTCTGATGTTTTGAAAGCACAGGCAGGTGAGTCTCTTGTTTTCTTTGGGTCCAACCCCAAGCCTTGCTCTGCCAAGTCCACCACTTAACCAAGTCCCTAAGTGCCAGACCTACATGTCTGTTAAATACCTCCAGGGATGGTGACCACTTTCCTGGGCAGCCTGTGCCAATGCTTGATAACTCAGTGAGTAAATATCTCCTAATGTCCACTCTAAACCTTCCCTGGCCCAACTTGAGGCCATTTCTTCTGGTCCTGTGGCATTCCACAATCTTCCCTTGCTGCTTCTTCATGTGCTTTTGTGCATCGACCTTTGGGGCCTCAATGGTGGGTCCAGAGGGTGCTGGTTATGCTTTAACTTCATTTTATGGGGAGGAAAGGGCAGAAATGCTGATGCAAATGCTGAGAAGGCACTAGAATGATTTACCTGTTTGTTGCTGCATCATTAATAATCTATTCCTCTCCATCCCTCCCTTTTGCCAGAAGAAGAGAGGGAGTAAGGGCAGGAGGGTAGGGGAACTGTATATCCATCACCAGGATCCACTGGAAGAGCTGAGCAGGTCATATCCAGCATGGCTTTGTAGGGTTGGGAAGCAGCCTTGAAACTTGCTTTACCAAGGCAGTTCTTGTCCTTAATTTTCTGCGTCTGTCCAGAGTTGCCATGTATCCATTCCCCTCCCACTATCCATCCATTCCACTAGGCTGCTGTGCCATGAAAAATGACCGAGGCTCTCTGTAGGGGTGGGTGGTTGGTTTCAAAAGGCAGCAACTGCTGGTTCAACAGCCTGGGAGACTGTTTGGTTTGGGGGGAAGGACACGTTGTGGATCAGGAGAAAAAACTCATCATGGGAGACAGCTGTCAGGGCAGCAGCTCCACACAATGTCTGTTGACAGAGCTCCAGGAATGTTCATAAGGAGCACTCCTATTTCAGTAGCCCCAGGTCATTTTGCATATATATCTCATGTCCAGAATGGCCTGAAATTCTGGAAGATGATAGATAAGGCTTCTAATGCTCTTCCCAGAGTTTGTTGTGCACCTATAAAGATGGCACCCAACCGTGAAGCAAGGCTTGTGGTCTGCTGCCATGTCTGTCAGAGTCTGTTTCTTCTTTCCTTTCATTTAGGTCCCGACAGCAGTCTCAGGAGAGCAGGCTCTGGCCGGAGAGATGATGCTCAGGATGCCCAACTCTCTGCTAAAGCTGCCCAGGGTGCTGCTGAGCCACAAGCACAGGGCTCTGTTCATCCTCACCCTCATGTTGATATCCTTTGCCTACCTCACGTTGTACTGGAGAATCGCGGAGGACTCCTACGGCAGTGGCCTCTACGACCTGCCTGGGGAATTCAACTGTGCTCACTCTGTGCCTTTTTCCCTTCCAAATGCTGGGGAGCCCTCTCCTTCCAGAGGGAACGTGTTTTTCGTGGAGACCTCGGAGCGGACTAACCCAGGTTACCTGTTCTCGTGCTCTGTGGAGTCAGCGGCCAGGACACACCCCGGGACAAGTGTTGTCGTGCTCATGAAAGGCTTGGCAAAAGGAAATGCCTCCTTACTCAAACACTGGGTTTTCTCCTTGCTGAGCTGCTTCCCCAACGTGGAAATCAGGCCTCTGGACTTGCCAGAGCTCTTTTCTGGAACGCCTCTGAAGAAGTGGTACTTGTGGCCTCTGCGGCGCTGGGAGCCTTATTTCCTACCCGTCCTGTCTGATGCCTGCAGAATTGTCCTCATGTGGAAATTTGGTGGCATCTACCTCGATACAGACTTCATTGTGCTTAGGAACTTACAGAACCTCACCAATTCCCTCGGGATACAGAGTGAGGATGAACTGAACGGGGCCTTTTTGTCCTTTAAGCCCAAGCACAGGTTCATGGCACTTTGCATGAAAGACTTTGTGAAGAACTACAATGCCTGGATCTGGGGACACCAGGGCCCACATCTCCTAACACGTGTCTTCAAGAAGTGGTGCCCTGTCAGGACTATTCAGAGCATGAGCTGCAAAGGGGTGAGGGCTCTTGACCCAGAAGCAGTTTATCCTATTCCCTGGCAGGACTGGAAGAAGTTATTTGAGGCAACCAGTGCCTCGGAGCTTCACAGACTCCTGAAGAACACCTATGCAGTGCACATATGGAATCAAATGAACCACAGGACCAGGCTAGAGATCCCTTCCCAGGCTCTGCTGGCTCAGCTCTATTCTCAGTTCTGCCCTGCCACCTATGCAAAGATGAAACAGGACTCTCAAGAGCAGTCAAGGCCTGCAATGTGACCTGTGGGCCCTTGGCAGCAGAGAAGTTCCCCAACCTAAAGCAAACTGAGTGCCTTTGACCTTCCACAGAGTTGTTTTCTAGACCAGGGAGCAGATGTTCCATGTAACAGCTCTGTGATTTTGTACCATTTCCGATATCTGCCTCAGACCTTCAAATGTTCACCAGAGCCTGAGTTCAGCCTCTCTTGTCCTTCAGGACACTTGGTGCTGCAGGGAAGGTTGTACCCATTCATCAGCGTCTCTCAGTTGGTCCTCTGTTGCTGTTCTCTCAGCTGTTCTCTCAGCTGTTCCTCCTGTGTATCAAGGCCTGAGCAGTCTCTCATGCAGTTTCAAGAGCTTTAGGAACCCTTGGCTTGGTCTCTGCAGCATTTACAGAATATCACAGAATATTCCGAGTTGGAAGGGATCCACAAGGATCATCGAGTCCAACTCCTGGCCCTGCACAGGACCATCCCCAAGAGTCACACCCTATGCCTGAGAGTATCATGCAAACACTCCTTGAGCTCTGTCAGCCTTAGTGCTTTGCCCACTGCCCTGGGGAGCCTGTTCAGTGCCCAACCACACTCTGGGGGAAGAACCTTTTCCTAATATCCAACCTGAACTTCCCCTGACACAACTTCAGGCCATTCCCGGGGGTCCTGTCACTGGTCCCCACAGAGCAGAGCTCAGTCCCTGCCCCTCCTCTTCCCCTCCCAAGGAAGTTGTAACTGCAGTGAGGTCTCCCCTCAGTCTCCTCTTCTCCAGCTGAACACACCAAGTGCCCTCAATGTCCTCACACGCGTTCAAATCAAGGCCCTTCACCATCTTCATTGTCCTCCTTTGGACACTCTCTAATGGCTTAATGTCTTTCTTATATGATGGTGCCCCAGTATTGCAGGTGAGGCTGCCCCAGGGCAGAGCAGGGCGGGACAATCCCCTCCCTGACCTGGCTGGTGATGCTAGGCCTGATGCCCCCCAGGACAGGGTTGGCCCTCCTGGCTGCCAGGGCACTGCTGATTCATGTCCCACTGGCCATTGACCAGGACCTCCAGGACCCTTTCCTGGCACAGCTTTCCAGCATCTCATTCCCCAGTCTGTTCCTACATCTGTGGTTGCCCCATCCCAGGTGCAGAATCTGGCACTTATCTTTGTTAAACTTCACAGGATTGGTGATTGCCCAATCCTCTAACTTACCAAGGTCTCTCTGAATGGCCTTTCTGTCTTCAAGGGAGTCAACAGCTCCTCCCAGTTTTGTATCATCTTCAGACTTGCTCAGTATCCCTTCCAGTCCTGTGTCCAAGTCATTTATGAAGATGTAGAAGAGCACTGGGCCTAAGACGGAGCCCTGTGGAGCCCCACCAGTGACAGGTCCCCAGTCTGATGTCACCCCAGTCACTGTCACCCTCTGTACAGGACTTGTGAGCCAATTGCTCACCCACCACATGATGAGTTTATCTAGCTGTGGAATGGACATTTTGTCCAGAAGGGTACTGGGAGAGACAGTATCCAAAGCTTTATTGAAATCCGAAGGATTACATCAACTGGCTTCCCTTGATCAACCAAGTGAGTTACCTTGTCCTAAAAGGAAATCAGGTTTGATCAGCAGGACTTTCCCCTCATGAAGCCGTGCTGGCTGTGACCAACGGCTGCATTGCCCTTCAGTTGTTTTTCAATATCTCCCAGAATAATCTTCTTCATCACTTTACCAAGCAATGAAGTGAGACTGACAGGCCTGTAGTTTCCAGGGTCATCCTTCTTGTCCTTTTTGAAAATTGGAACAACATTAGCCAGTTTCCAGTCAACTGGGACCTCTCCAGATTTCCAAGACAGTGCAAAAATCATCGAGAGAGGCCTCACAGAAGCATCAGCAGCTCTTTGAGCTTTCTCAGATGAATCCCACCAGGCCCCAGAGATTTATAGGGACCCAGCTGGAGCAGCAGAGAAGGCTGATGTAAATTTAATGTAAATCTGATTCAGCCTTTAATGTGAGCAGTAGTATGTTTCATGGTTTGTCAGATGCTAAGTCGCAGCACACTTCTGATTTAACACTACATTGCAGACCAAAAGAGAGTGAGTCATCAATTTTTACTTAAAATGAGTTGTATAAAACAGCACATTAACTTATTCTGCTGTCTGGTTCTGTCCACCCCCCATCCTTTCCTCCCTTCTCCACCACACCACACTTCTTCTGGAAAAAAAGGAGTGTGGACTGCTCTAACTACAAGTCTTCACTACTGGTGCTGAGCAGCACAGGATATGCTGTTCCAATATTGTGCCCATGGCGCCAGACAACCATCTGTAGCTCATACTCATCTATTTTACACTGTTTCATGGGTGACTTTTTCTTCAGACAGCAGGAAAATGACAGTGTAAAGGGCAAATTCAAACTCCGGGCTCACACCAATAAAGGTGCTTCCAATCGGCTTGACTGAGCCCTTCCAGCTGAACTGGATGCCTAAAACTTGGACATCTTTGTCAGGCTGAAAGCATTAAAGCTCATCCAGTTCCAACCCCTTGCCATGGGCAGGGACACCTTCCACTAGCCCAGGTTGCTCTGAGCCCCATCCAACCTGACCTTCAACACTTCCAGGGATGGGGCAGCCACAGCTTCTCTAGGCAACCTGTGCCAGGGCCTCACCGCCCTCACAGGGAAGAATCTCTTCCTAATGTCCAGTCTAAACCCACTCTCTGTCAATTTGAAGCCATTCTGAGGATGTCTTCCAGTTCAGTGTGTAACAGATAGCACTCAGATATTTACCGAAATCAAACAGCATAGCAATGAACAGTGGCCATACCCATCAAACATACCTGTCTCCTTCTTTCCTGGCGTAGAGCTGGAACCAGATGTCATAGAGCTGATGTTTGAAATCAGTAAGGTTTGGCTTTGCTAGGGTTTTTTTGAGCAGATATTCATGAGCTCGCTGAAGGATAGAAAACCAAGACACAGACACAGTTTACTTTTTAATTCAGTGTTTTCAGTGACAAAAAAAGATCTGCATTACTTACCCTCATGACCTCTGTTGCTAAGATAGCATCAAGAAAACTGTTGTTTTCAGCTATTTCTTCTGGAGTCACTACTTCAGCTACACCAGTTGATGTCTCATAGTTGTCCAATAAGGAAATATAGGCTGCGGAAAAAGAGAAACTTCCAGCATGCGCATCCTGATGATCAGGCCATATGCCTGAGTGTGCCATGATAAAAACATACCATGGAATACGCCTTGAGACATAACCCTTAGAGAAAGCCATTCCTTTATATGTCAAATTCCATTTTCAGGAATGCTGTTGGAGGTAGATCTCGAAGTGACTCAAGGCCAGATCACTCCTGTACCTTTTAAAGATCTTTTTAAAGATAAGCATCTTCCTTAGGGAGCCACGTGCTGAAGCAACAATGACCTTCTGCCAAAACAAATCACATCTGACCACCACAATTACAGATCTAGGCTTAGGAACTTGAGCTATGCTGGCACAAGGCTTTGTGGGCATTATTTCAGTGGAGGAATAATACAGCTTAAACCTACATGAGATAGCTTGAGAAAAATTAGGGAAGGAAATATACATTCATGGACGTGCTTGAACTATAGCGTCCAACAGCAATGCATGGAATAGCTATGGATGTAGAGCTGTCTGCAAGGGCTTAGAGGCTGTGAGCAAAGGTATTTTTTAATATACAGAAACATAGAATCGTAAAATGGCCTGGGTTGGAAGGGACCTTAAAGATCATCTTGTTCCAACCCCCTGCCATGGGCAGGGACACCTTCCACTAGACCAGGTTGTTCAGAGCTCCATCCAACCTGGCCTTGGACACTTCCAAGGATGGGGCAGCCACGGCTTCTCTGGGCAACCTGTGCCAGGGCCTCACCACCCTCCCAGGGAAGAATTTCTTCCCAATATCCAATCTAAACCTACTTTTTGTCAATTTGAAGCCATTCCCCTTGTCCTGTCACTCCAGGCCCTTGGAAATAGTCTCCCTCCATCTTTCTTATAGCTCTCTTCAGGTACTGGATTGCCACAATTAGGTAACCCTGAAGCCTTCTCTTTTGCAGGCTGAAAAATCCCACCTCTTTCAGTCTTTCCGCAAGAGTCTCATCCTTTTCACTTTGTAGTGAAAGAATCACAAAGAAATTCAGATTTTGGCTAAGGCATAAAAGGATGTTCTCCCTGAGGCTAAGGTCAAAGGTAACCTCCATGTTATGAAAACCCCCTTCAAATGACGCACAGCCTGATGATCCTCACGGTCGGGGTTGACAGAGAACCTGGCAGCAAGCTGGCAATTAGTGACGAGGAATTTAAACAACTTTTAGGAAGTATTTACTGTAATGCCGGATGGAACAAACGTAATGCAGCCCAGACCAAAGGTCACCAATCAAAATGTGTATAGTGTCACCAATAGCATGTCACAGCATGCACAGTGTCTTCAGTGTCACCAATAAGAGTGCGTGCAGTGTCTTCTGTATCACCAATTAAAGTGTATACAGTGTTTTATGCTTGAGACTTTTGACCAATTGTGTTGTGGCACGATAGTTAGTGTACAAAGAGTATAAAAGAAACACTTGAGTGCAATAAACAGCTTCCTGATCACCTTACACCTGGACTGTGTCTGATATCTGTGTCGTTTTGGCCGTTCCGACTTTAACGACACCTCACCACCATCCAAATAATATACGATGCTATATTTTAGGCAAACCCATAAAACCCAACATGGATTCTTCATGTCATGTCCACCGTTAACAAAAGAACGGGTCTCACTTGAAAAAGTTTTTATGGTCTTCAGGAGTCCTTCATTTACATTGTGGAACAGATGTCTGACTGCATTGTCCCCAACAGCACTGTCCCCTGGCTGTGCTGGACCTGCTTCTCCCTGGGAGAAATACCAGAGTAAAACAATGTGGGAAGTAAGATGTCCTCAGAGGAGACAGTGCCTGCCTTTGTAATAATCCAAACAAACCCCATCAGGATTCTTTGTTAGGAATTGTCTTCCTATGAAACAAGAGGAGACATTACACAAGAACTGCCAACATAAAATAAAAAAGCCATAATCTCTGACACTGTAAGAGCCTGAAATTTCTCCATTGGCTCAAAGATGACTGTGATGATCCATGTGACAATTCAGTTCTGATCAATAGTCAGCTGTGTTACTCTGCTATATAAATGACAAGCAGAAGTAATGTAGAGCCAAGGGTCCCTCCCAACTCAAATAAATAAAAAGGACATTTGAGGACCCTCCTTCTCTGTGCAGTTGTGAGGAGGCTTTCCTGACAATTTTCAAATTTCTATTTCATAAAGGGCATTCCCAAGGAAAGAGGATAGAAGATGAGTAGCAGTTTGTTAACATGGGCAAGGGTAAGTAGAGCCTTGTTAAGACAAATGGAGAAACCATATGGGAGAAGTTTCTCCCACGCATATTTTGGCTATATTTTGGTACCCCTATTTCAAGTTTATCAGCAACAGAACATTATATGTTATAATGTGAAGCACCATTGGAATAAAACATTTGAGTAACATCGGAATAAAGTGAGTATTTGTGTGAGTACAAAACTGGATTCTGAATATTCAGTGGCCTCTTGCAATCTGTGGCTAAAACACATGGTTGTGTTTGCACTACACTGACCTAGAAAGGAGTGAAATGGCTGCCTATCAAATCTGATACCCACTCTTCCCTTACAGTTCCCTCAGACTGTAAGCAACAGCCCTGAAATCCTCTTCACCCACGCCTCTGTGCTATTCCCCACTCTCCAGGAAAAACCCAAGAATTCCTCAAATTCCTCCCTTATTCCCCTAAGAATGACTTGGGTTCTATCTCACCTACTGCAAGTCACCCAGACTGTACACACAAACCATCATTCACATGCTGAAACATCCATGGATGTCCAGGAGAGGACCTCAGGACATCTCTAGTTCTGCTCGAAGTGTGGCCAGCACTGATTTCAGACCGTATTGCTCAGAGTATCATATTGTTAGATCTTGAAAATGGAAATTACAAAGCACAGGCAATTGTTTTTAGGAAAGGCACTTTTGCAGACACCTTTTCCTACAGCACCACACTGCCCTTAATCCTCATGTGACTTGGCAGCTGGTTACCTGCACATCAATTGTGTAGTCTCTCCCAGGCATGAGGTGGTGAACATCCATATCCCACATCTCACTGAAAAGTTTAGAAAGTTCATGATTTAAGGCCTTCCTGTCAAGAAATACAGAGAAATACACATTAAAAAAAGACATGCTGTTACTTCTTTAAGTCCCACTTCTGGAGTCTTCTAATGTCACTCCATGTTCTGCATACCAGCTTGTTATCAGGAGAGGTTTCTCTTTCTCCCCACACCTTCCTGTCAGTGCTTGTCTAAAAATCACACATTCATCTTTAAAGAATGCAGGTAACCCGTAAAGAAACTTGAGCCTCCCCTAAGGTTGTGTTAGAGTTTATTTGAAAAAGTTCTTGTTGATAAGTCTTCTTGCAGTTTCCAAAAAACAAAAATGAAGACAGTGGTATTTCATTCTTGTACCAACCAGAGGCAAGCAGGAGATGTTACCAGTGTGCAACAGTGCTACCAACAGAACAGGAAGTGAAGAATTCCCTCTACAATAAATATCTCTCATGCACTGATCTCTGATGCACATAGAGACCTACCTAGGCTGCTCCTTTCCTTGTTTTTAATGGAATTTTGCCCTGCATAGTAGTGTACAGCTTTCAGAAGTCTGTTCATCCGTCTATCAACAAGATTTAGGAAGTTGTTACTGTGATGAACCGCCCGCCCAGAGGTAGCTCCAAGTGCATCATGTCCACATCAATAGGATCAAGACAAAGAATAGAGTGGAGAAGAAAGAGGAATTGATTAATCTGTAAACGAGTGAGAGTGGAATTAATCAGTTACAAACCAGCACGTGGATCAAAGCCCAGAGAAGAACCACTTGATAAGTTTGAATTCTCCTCCAAAGCAGAAAATAAGAAAAGTACTGAAATCTGTTAACAATGGGCATTTCTTTCAAATAGCTGTTTGGCCAACGTGCCATGATTTTAACTGGTTCTCCCATACTAAACTAAAGCACCTTCAAGTCCAGCTCTGAACCTCTTGATTCCTGTTATGTCTTCTCCTTCTGTGCTGTTCAGGATGGAGATAACTCGCTGTATCCTCCTGCCAGTGGCAAAATCCATTCTCTCAAGCAGGAAGAGCAAACAAATATTGTGGTGAAGTCACAGTCTTCTGACATGGCAGCCTTCATGAGAGGCAGCTTGAGAGCCAGGAAGTGCAAAAAGTGAGCCAGCATTTTATGTGTCCTCTCCTCTCTGCACTTTGTGGCAGGCTCAGAAACTGATGGTTTAAGCTCCATATTGGAAGAAACAGAAAGTAGCAAACTGTGCTTGGAGAACTGAGACTTTTTTCCCCTGTCACTGAGCAATACTTTTTCTCCAGATTCTCTCTGTAACTTTGGGGTGGAACTCATACCCTAAGTTTAAAACCCTGAAAAGCTCAAGTAATCTGTGCTTAACTCTTTGGAGCTTGATGCCCAAAGAAATTCACATCCCTGAGCTAGGAGCCAAAAGCAGGCAGTTTACATTAAAGCCCCAGAGGATGTGCTGCAGCAGCTGAGGAGCATAAAAAATATATGTAATATTCACAGAACTATTTAGAGTGGGGAAAGCAGCCTCTTACAGAAGGGCAGGGCTGCCACACCTCAGGCTGCCTGGAGCTGTGAAGCTGAACCATTATGTAACTCAGGAGTTACTGACAGATCTACAAGATCACTTGAATTTTGAACTAGGCTTGAAAAGGTGTCTATACCTGAAAGAAGGAAAAAGACTTAGACTGACCTAATTTTATTGGGTCACTTTTCTCCTGGGTTCTGGGCCCTCCTGCTGCCTGCCCCTCTGCCTCAGCTTATCCTATCTGTTTGAGAGCCATCATACTGTGTCTAATACAGTTTTTACTTTGGAAGTGGTGGATAGGAGTCTGCTGTATGCTGGACATTCAAGATATGTGAAGCATTAGAGAGAGTGTCAGTTGGGTTTTATTATAACACTTTGTTCCATAAATTCAGTATTTTATACACACATATTTTAGTATGGATGTATTTTGGTAAAAGTCACCTACACAGGAGATCTGTCATCCCTTCAATACCTGCTGTTTCTTCTTGGTCTGCTCTGAGCAGATTTATCCTGTGTTTATAAAGCACTTTAGGGCTTTTTTGCACCTTTCCTCCTCTAGAGATGTTATGTAATATCACATGAGCTCAATGTGTCTACTCAGGAGAGGGTTACCTAACAGATTTCAATCCTCATATTTGTTTCATAAATATACTTCTACTAAACGTAATCCTGCATTCAGAAAACTTGTCCCAAAACTCTGAATTCACTTAATTTTAGAAAATAAAGCTCTTTTCTCTCCTTTATCTCTGCTGGGTGCTACCACAATATCATCGTGGACTTTTCCGTGTTTCTCTGTTTCCAAACAGAGAGCACCTGTACATATTGAAACTGAAGGTTAAACAAAAATACATCCTTGCCAAAGCAAAGAACTTGTTTAGCAGCTTACACAGTCATCTTGTAAAAACTCTTTCTGGATAGTATTTCTTTCAAAAAGGGCCATAAACTTTGCTTACACATATTAGATGAGACAACTTCAATGAGAAGATGCTCAACACCTTCATGCAAATCCATGACACACTAGCTTTTAGGTAAGGTTGTTCTGGAAAAGAGTATTGCACATTTACTGTCTGGATTTCAATACAAATGTACGTATGACTCAACCCAGAGATTCTTATCATCAATTCTCAACCTCCTCCCTATGGTGAAAGCTCTCAGTTGTTAGATTTGTGATTTCAGATAGAATAAATTAGTTCTGTGCAAGAAGTGAGGCCAATTGGATTTTGTCCAGTTGGAGCCTTGCTGGGCTGTGCTTTCATGGGCAAAGCACCACCCCAATAACAAGAACACTTAGTCTGCACTTCTAAGAGCTGAGACAACTTTTGGGGGAGGCTCTTTGCAATAGTAACTTGATGCACCAGCAGTATGGCTAGAGCAAAAGAATATATCATCCCCGTATTATTATGGCTTTCAAGTGAAACGTTCATGGTGTGCCTGATTTTTCTGAGTGATTTTCTTGTATGAAACCTTCATTCTACCCAAACCAAAGAAGATTTTATTGCTATAAATCAGAAATTACTCAGGACATGAAGAGAATTAAAGGTCAATGGCAAATAATGTGAGCAAGTCAACAGTGTCAAAGCAAGAAAAACGTGTTGCAAATGGGTCACACAGCTCTGCAAAGAAGGTTTGATCAAACATCTTCTCCAAAGTAAATTTACCTTCAGAGATCCTTTGAACAACATCCAATTTTAAACAGTCTTTAATCTTTACACAGAGAACTAGAGCATTTGGAACACCAGAACATCAACAAGAAGTTTCCAATCACTTTATAAAATGGGTTCAATGTTGTGAAATGCATGCATCAGCTTATATGGTTAATAGAGGATAGAAGCCATTATCTCCATTTTCCCCTTATGCTACTGTGTATGTCTTTTATTTGAGTCCAGTGAGTTTGTGGTTTTTTTTTTTTCGTTTAAAGCTGTTATTTGAAATACCAAAGTTTAAGTGAGGAAGGTTTTGTAGGTGGAAAGGAAAAGGCATTGTGAAGGAACAAACATAAGAGGGGGCAGTCACTCAGCAGTTACTCAGTCTGTCAAGGTCCTAGGCAGGCAGGTGATGTTTGAAGAAGCAACTCTACATTATCTCTGCATTACATTATAGCTATTTTTAAGCAAAATCTGATCTTAGCATCACCTTTATTTTAAGCTAAACCAGCTTATGGCTCAGAAGTCTCACTGATTTTTTACACTGAAGTTAGAAAACAGAATAAAAAGAGGAAGCAGGGCTATTGCTGTGCTGCATGTCACATAATGTTCTCCCAGACAAATGTATCCCACCCCCTTCACCCTTCGTGTCAGAGAAGAATTAGTGTAAGTTTCTCTTACCTACTTGCCATGCCAGGAAGAAGTTTTTCACTCAGCAAATACTCTGAGCAGAGATAAGACAACCTCAGAAATCCTCCTAGTAGTCCAAGGCACAGAGTTGCCTCCCTTTTATACCCCAAGGACTGTCACTCACACTGACAGGCAGCACAAAAGGGAAGGGACAGGCAGGAGGTGCCAAACCCCACAAGAGGCCGTGGAGTGTAAGGACAGCAGCACAACTCACGCTTCTCTCAGCACAGGAACACTCAGACCAGGAAGTCAAAACCACCTGCACCTGGTTCCTGCTTTTCCTTACCTCCTCTGGCCGGGAATACTGGAGGTGACAGCAGGGAGACGCATGGCCACCACCTGCTCTCACACCTGGATTTCCAGATGCAATCCTCAGATCCATGCAGGAACTTAAGCCATGAGTCACAGCATTGCATCTGGATTATTTGCTGAGCAGATTTTAGATTTCTGCCTGAATTTTGGGGCCCAGAAATAAGCACTGCAAGTCTGAAAACCCTGCGATAGACAGGACATTCCAGTCTTGCTGTTCCACATACAGTTATTATTTGACAATAGAAGGGAAGATGATAATAAATCTGAGATCAGTAGAGAAGGAAAAACCCCAACATATGCTTCTTTATTCTTCTCTGTTCTTGTGAATATAGGAGGCATTATGACAAAGACATGCTTTAGAAAGGCAGCACTTTGCATGCACCACTGGAAGCAAGTGGTGGCAGGTGCTGGTAAATGCAGGTACCCATTCCAACACCTGTCCTGGGAAACTTGCATTCATTATGTGATTAAATGAACCTTCAGATGGTTTAAAGCTTCTTTTTGTTTGATTGGTAATTTTAGCATTTTCTTCTTCATAATAATTAACTCCTAAAAAACATAGCTTTAGGCCTAAACTGTGTATATATATATATATATACATATGTATGTGTATACATAGAAGTCAAAATGGCTTGGCACTAGGCTACCAGTTATAGAAGTGGTTCTGCACCTCTGGTCCATGTACTCCTTCAAAGAATCATATTAGAGCAAAATAAAGCCCCTGGTAATGAAGACACCTGACACACAGAATTGCATAGGAAACAAGACTTAAAACACATTAAAGTGAAGCTTTCTTATGACACTGATATCACAAACTTCAATATCCTTAATTTGAACAGAAATTTTCCTTATCATTTTTTACTAGTATTTATTGCAGTTCTGGGTAAACACAAAAAATCCAATGTCCTGCATTTATCAACTGCCCCAGTTTATCAACTGAATGCAGGAAGTCTTCTTCTGGGTTTTCAGTTAAAATACAAGGTTGGGTCAGCAGCATCACTAGCAATCTCAAAGCCAAATGTGTACTTAAATTTTGTTTAAAACTTCCATCGCGTGATTTAGACATTGAGCTAAGAAAAATGAAGGCATCCCAAACTAAAAGGAGTGTGTTCACCAACAGAAGTGAAGGACTGATCAAGGGCAAATTCATCAGAGAATTTGGGTTGTTCCAGGTCTAATTCAGTAAGAAAATCCGAGTGTCCAGAAAGCAGCCTTTGAAAATATGTGGGTTGGGTTTCTCTGCAGAAACTCATTGCACAGGATTTTTTTTGTGCAACAGTTGAGGCCAGGCTGACCCTGCTCTCTGTTCCTCTTTTTCTGTCACAGGGGAATGAGGAGAGTATTCGGTGCTGTCTCACTCCCATGTGACAGCATTTCCAAAGGAATGGGGCAATAAACCTGTGGAAGATCTGCCTGACAAAGCTGCCACCTCAAGCAGCTGACCTTTGCCAAGATCCAGGATTTTGTAAGGAGAATCTGTGTTTAGGAATCATTGAGGTCTGTTCACTGCAGGTGAAGCCATATTAGTTAAAGAGCTTCGAAATGTTTCACATTTAGCACAGACACAAAGATGCATTTGCTTATTAGTCAGTAATTTGTACACATTGATGTAAACCAAACTTTTAGGCAGCCTGGCTGAAGTATCCTATCTTGTTGCACAGCTCAGTCCTGGTGCTTTTTGGATAAACGTTGTCATTAATGAATTGTTAAGGCTGAGAGAATTGGGATTGTTCAGCCTGGAGAAGAGAAGGCTTCAGGGTGACCTGTTGTGGCCTTCCAGGACCTGAAGGGAGCCCACAAGGAAGATGGAGAGAGACTATTTCCAGGGACCTGGAGTGACAGGACAAGGGGGAATGGCTTCAAACTGACAGTAGGTTTAGATGGGATATTAGGGAGAAATTCTTCCCTGGGAGGGTGTGGAGGCCCTGGCATAGGTTGCCCAGAGAAGCTGTGGCTGCCCCATCCCTGGAAGCGTTGAAGGCCAGGTTGGATACTCAGAACTTGGACTGTATAAGGCTGGCACTGTTGTCTGGGTCTTAGAAAGATAAATCACTTGTCTGTAGAATTGCCTTGCTAAAGTTAAGGGCTTGACCTGCTTCAGTGGTCTCAGAGCTAGGGGGAGGTTAAGAAGGTTGGGGAGAAGGATGTGCTACTGATAGCGGACACAGAGAATGCAGAATTTACGGCCCACAGGGACACCTGTGGCAGAACTCCCCAGATAAGGAAGAAACCGCTAAAACAAACTCAGAAACTGTGCTGAAATTAGCTCTGACTGGGTAAAAGGTAATTCCAGGAGGGGGAAATCACAACCACCGACTCACAGATCATTGACCCAAGAAACCCACCAACCCAAAAGAAGACGGAGCATGTGGACTAATTGGCACAAGAAGTGAGGGAATCATTTAACCAACAGAAGATAGAATACTAATTAATAAGAGAACTATGCCACTTGTAGCCAAGGAGCAATAATTCCTTTGTTTGATGTATAACTCCTTTGCTAACACGTATGAATGATGAAAAGTTTCAAATGATCCCAGGAACCACCACCGAGAAGCCCAGGGTGAAGAAGGACTACCAGGACACCGCTGGACCTCTGGGTGGTAACTAGTTAAATAAAACCCGTCCTGTGGACTTCAGCACATGGTCTCCTTGGTGCCTTAATTCGGGAAGAATTAGGACAAGAGGACAGGGTCTTAAGCTGTGCCAGGGGAGGTTTAGGTTGGATATTAGGAAGAAATTTTTTACAGAGAGTGATCAGACGTTGGAATGGGCTGCCCAGGGAGGTGGTGGAGTCACCATCCCTGGAGGTTTTTAAAATGAGACTGCATGTGGCATCAGTGCCAGGGTCTGGCAGCCACGGCGGAGTTGGATCAAGGGTTGGACTTGACGATCTCGTAGGTCTTTTCCAACCCGACTGATTCTATGATTCTAAGAGCCGTCTGTCACTAACCGGACCGTGACCCCACTCTGGGGTTATTTAGGCAGTTAATAGAGGGCAAAAGGGCTGTGACAACACAACACTGGCAGCCTCTCAGTGCCAGCGGGAACATCTCTGCCCTCGGCCACGGCCAGCTCCCGCCCGGGGTGACGTCACGGGGCGGGAGCTCAGCTCGGCAGCGTGACGTCACGGGGCGGGGAGGGAGGTGCCTACCGCCGTGACGTCACGGGGCGGAGTGGGCCGGGGCGGTGTCCTTGGGTCTGTCGGGGCAGCGATGGGGGCGCAGCTTAGTGTGGTGAGTGCTGGGGAGCGGCTGCGGCCGGGAGCGGGATGGCATGGCATGGCATGGCATGGCAGGGCAGGGCAGGGCAGGGCAGGGCAGGGCAGGGCATGGCATGGCATGGCAGCGGAGCATAGCGGTCCCTGCGCCCCACGGTGCGGTATGGTCCCCCCTGCTCACCCCCTGCTCCTCCCGCGGGGACACCCGAGGCCTGGCGGTGCCCCAGCGTGTCCGCGCTGCCTCCCGCGGCTCCGGCCCCCGCCGTGGTGGTGGTGCCGGCGGTGGTGGCGTTTGTCCGCCCTCAGCTCCACTAATAATGCGTGCTGTTCTTCAGCGGCCCTGAACCCTCCGGCCGGGCAGCTGCGGCGGTGCGGTTTTCCCTCCGTCGGGATCAGCTGAAAGAGAGGAGGTTTATGTCGGATATTAGGTAGACATTCTTCACTGTGAGGGTGGTGAGGCACTGGAACAGATTGCCCGAGGTTGTGGCTGCCCCATCCGTGGAAGTGTTCAAGGCCAGATTGGACGGGGCTCGGAGCAACCTGGGCTAGTGGAAGGTGTCCCTGCCCATGGCAGCGGGTTGGAACTGGATGAGCTTTAATGACCCTTCTAACCCAGCCCCATTCTGTGATTCCATGATCATTTCTACTGAGTGGTGGGGTCTGCAGCACTGTCATCTCTCCCATGCATCATTCTCCTCTTTCCCCAGACCTTCATCCCTGTTTCTTTTGTCTTATGTACCTGCTCAAACGCTTCTGGGTTTGTGAGAGGGGCAGGACGGAGCTGGATGAAACATGCTCATTTGAGCACGGCTTCTTGTTAGATGCATTGAACGGAGGAGATGAGGCACATGCTGAAGCTGCAGAAGTGAAGAAATCCCTTTATCCTCTTATCATTTTCTAAAACAGATGAGAAGATTGTCTAGCTAAGATCACTTCAGAAACAGGGTTTGAATGAGGAAGTGTGGGGAGGGGCATTGGAGCTGAGGGTAACAGGGTTTTCATGCCAAAGCAGGGTTTGATTTGTGTGTTTGTAGGGCAGGTCGGTGATGGAGTGTCCAGCCTGAAGCTGTGTTTAACTGTGCCCTGCTCACCACGCCCCAGCAGCTGGCAGTCTCCATACTATGGCTTTTCTCTTTGTTATCACACTGAGGTCTGTTTCCATGAATAAAAATTCCTGCTCAATTACTAATTCTGTGTTCTCTGTTAGCAGAGATTTGTGCAGCTGGAAATGATGAGTCACTGGGTCCTCATTTAGTGATTTCCAGGCTTTTTGGTCAAGCTAGTCACTCTCAGCTGCTGAAGACCTGATGCAGCTTCCATGGATGCAGTGCAGTTATCTTCATTAACACCTTGGTCTGCCCCATGCTGCGAGTTTATTGAGCACTTTTAACCCAGAGAATGTTTTTCTTAGCAGGCATAACTTTTCATACTCATTCAGCCTTCAGTTCTTCCCCTTTTTTATCTGCCCACCTGTTGATAGTGTCTGAGTAAGGAACTGAAATTATCTGGATTGATGGGTGTGCTGTTTCTTTCTAGGCCAGATGCCACGAGGCTTTTGCACTAATTGACCATGAATAACAAATTGCCTTCCACGAGGCAAATGCTGTGTTCAGATTGTTTGTGAAAATCAAACTGCATTCTGTTCCAGTACACTCACTGCTTCACAAAGTGATGGTGATGCACATTTGGGGACAGTGTGTTAATCTCATTTATTGAATAGCTGTAGGAGTTTTTGCTTGACAACTGATGACCCGAAAATTATTTGCAAGGGTGGGAGAAAACATTTACCTCTGCACACAGGTGGAGAAAGTGACTTGCAGAGATGACAGTTTGAACTCCACCCTCCTCTTGCCTTCCCAGTCGTGATACTGACATTAATGTTGGAGTTGGGACTGAGCCTGAGGTTTTGAATTCCCATTTTCAACTGCATTTTTGCCAGACAACAGCAGCATTGTTTGCAGTTTTTTTGGTCCATTTTATACAGGCACATTTGTAAATGAAACTATTTTGACACATGAATATTTCATTTGAAACGCTATCTGCCTCAGAGTCAGATTGCTGTTGCCACCAGGTCTCATTCACCTGCTGAATTCTCATTAGGGAGTTTATTTGCTGCCCTGTTGCTTTCTTAGCTCTCCTCACTTCCCCTTTTTTGTGTCAGTAACAAAAGTTCTTCCCGGAGCTGCAACAGTCTAGTGGATCTGTGGGAGTTAAGGAAAACATTCCTATAAACTTCAGCTTCTTCACAAACAAGATGTGTGGAGCTATTTCAGTTTGTTCCAAATGAAAGTGAAAAATGCAGTGTGTGGGTATGGCATGGTGTGTCCTGAAGCTGTACACTGTGTCAATGCATTTTAAACCCCTACAGCAGCATCTTAAGAAGGGGGAAATTATGCTGTCCCTTACACAGTTCTAGTAATAACAACGTAGGAGCGGTTTGGGTTTGTTTTTTGGTTGGTTGGTTTTTTTTAAATAATCTCCTGACCACTGTCACACTTGCAGAAATACTGGTCAGGTCCCTTTAAAACGAAATGAAAGTGAAAGCTAACCAGGCAGGACTGTGAGCTCACTTTTTGTTTTTTGCTGTAGTCATGCTTTCCACCTCTCCTCTGTTAAAGCACTGAATAACAAATTACAGAGTCTGAGAGAATTTTTGTAAGTAGTTGTTCTCTGTGGGTGGAGGAGCACAGAGACGCTGGGAGGCCAGGGAGCCCAAATAACTCACTCAGAGACAGGAGCCCTGGCCCTGGCCAAAGCTTTCAGGGGGACCCATTGCCCAGTGGGCAGCAGAGGCTGTGGAGATGATTCAGGGACTGGAGCATCTCCCTGACCAGGAAAGGCTGAGGGAGCTGGGGCTGTTCAGCATCAAGAAGAAACACTGAGAGGAGACCTCATCCATGTCTGCAGGGAGGGGGCAGAGGATGGACCAGGCTCTGCTCAGGGGTGCCCAGCAATTAGAGGCCTCGGGCAGGAAGTTCCACTTGTACATGAGGAAGAACTTCTTTGCTGTGCAGTGACCAAGCACTGAACAGATTGCCCAGAGAAGGTGTGGAGTCTCCCTCACTGGGGATATTCCAGAGCTGTCTGGACACAGTCCTGTGCCATGTGCTCTGGGATGACCCTGCTGGAGCAGGGACCAGATATCCCACTATGGTCCCTTCTAGCCTAATCTGCACGTGCCAGTGGGAGGCTGGGGGACATGGGATGCAGGGGGTGAGCCTCTGGGACATTTAGGGGAGGAGTAGCTGGGAATCCTGGTCAGCTGCAAGTGCCTCAGCACTGAACACCAGGTATTCATAAAGCAAATTTCTGTGTTGCACTTGCTGGTATTTGTCTGCTGTTGTTTGGTATTTTTTAATGATACTTCCTCTTCATGCTCATATTAGTACAAAGAAACACTTTAATTTTTTTTGGTGGCTGGATTGTCCTGTCATGCTACCACAGACCTTCTCACTAAAATGACATGCTCTCATTGTGCCCAAGTCTAACACTCTTTCTGTGTTGCTGCAGTTGCGTCAGGTTGTGACATACCCAATATGGCTCATCTACACCACCATCATGAGGATTTTCAGGAATCCCCATCCTGCCATCACTCTGAAGGATCCTGAAGTGAAGTACGCATTGAGGCTGATTGATAAGGAGGTAAGTGCATGTGGAGTGCTGAGCATGACCTCTCCATGGACACTGTGAAATGCTCAGAGCTTCTGAAATCTTGGGTAATGTCACAGCAGGGTGAACACAACTATATTGATACTGATTCTTGGTACTAGATTGTTGTGTTTTAATCTGTTACAGGAAGAAAAGTGTTTACATCATTGAAAGATGTTTAAATCATACAGTCCTTGACAGCACCTGAGCTGTCTCAGCTTCTCTTTGTTAGAAGTACCTTTTAGTACAGAATGAAATCTCTGCTCAACCAGGATTTCAGAGGAAAGTCATGACCCTTTCAGGGATGGATCTTGCCATCAGAAGTTGTTAACTCAGCTTGTGGGAAGGGGACCAAAGCCACCAAAGGTGAACAGTCCAGGTTCCCCTTGGATAAACCTGGGGATAGAAATCCTGGGGTTTCAGGTGTAAAGTCACACTTGAGGATCTTTTTAGTGTTGACTTTTTAAGTCAATGAACTAGTCAGAAATTTTTCAGAAGACTTTTGATAAAAAGAACTTTGGACTGGAACAGAGCTTTTGAGGTGTAGGCAGTGCACTGATAGATTGACTTTCACTTGTTCTGCCTGTCAAGGAAAACAGTCATTGCCATTCCAAATCCTGGTTTCGTGGGAACTGAAAGCTTCCCTGTGGCTTGGGCTGGGCTGCATTGCTGAGTTTATATCCCATGTGTACTTATGGAATTTATTTCCCATGTGTACTGCAGCCACTCTATTATTATATACTCTCTGCTTTCTTGTGAGATGGGAGCACATGGCTGCAGGTACAGCTTGACCTGCAGGAGGGGTGGGAAGCTGAGGCACTGCACTGGCTTCTGACAGTCCAACCACTTGCATGTTTCTGCTGGACTAGTTTGGAACAGAAGAGAATTCACAGTTTTTTTGCTAAATAGTGATTATTTTTTTTTCACACTGTTGTTATTTTTGTATGCTTTTCATTGATATTAGGGTAGAGGAAAAGCTCATATATAACCAGGTCAAAGGACACTGACCTGTTGGAGCAAGTCCAGAGGAGGGACACCAGGATGATCAGAGGGATGGAGCAGCTCTGCTGTGAGGAAAGGCTAAAAGAGTTGGGATTGTTCAGCCTGTGAAAGAGAAGGCTTTGGGGTGACCTAATTGTGGCCTTTCAGTACCTGAAGGGAGCCCACAAGGAAGATGGAGAGAGACTATTTCTAAGGGCCTGGAGTGACAGGACAAGGGGGAATGGCTTCAGCTGACAGAGAGTAGGTTTTAATTGGATATTGGAAAGAAATTCTTCCCTGGGAGGGTGGTGAGGCCCTGGCACAGGTTGCCTAGAGAAGCTGTGGCTTCAACACATCCCTGGAAGTGCTGAAGGCCAAGTTGGCTCTGAGCAACCTGGGCTAGTGGAAGGTGCCCCTGGGTTGAACCTGGATGATCTTTAAGGTCCCTTCCAACCCAAACCATTCTGTGATCCTATGAATGTGCCCAAATTGAGTATTCCATACCTCCCATCTTTTGAATGGAGAAATAGGGGTCCCAAGGCTGCTTCCTAGTGTTTAACACAAGAAAAATATGTCATAATATAGTTAGGTGCGCTAATTTAGTTTATGCCTTAAAAACCCAGCAACTTCAGTCTGGTTGGTTGGTTTTTTATAATGGTGAGCATCATTCATTGGTTGCCTTTCAGTGGCTTCAGCAATGCACCAGCCTGCAAAAACTGCCCTCCAGCTTTGCATTTGCAACTTTAGACAGGAGTGCCTGGCCAAGGGCTTACAGGAGTTTAGGGCAATGCCAAGGGATGGCACTGGGGAACGCAGCCAAAGTGATCCCATCCTGGAAATGGCTCCTGCATCCTGATTCAAGGCTGTCTGTAACGCAGCCTTGACTCCCAACTTGCAGAATGGCTGGCTCAGTGTCTTGCCTGTGTGAGAGAGCAGAGGCACAACCTTGCTGATCTCGGTATTAGGAATGTCTGGAGACTCTTGGTGTTTCTCACAGTTGCCTCTTGCGATGCACCAAAATACTTGTGTTCAGTCACCTTCAGCTGAGCCATCCCGACTTTAACTGATGATGATTAAATGGGAATTCAGAACTTGCTGCTTTCTGTATGAGGGTAAAGACAGCATAATAAAAATACAGGAGTATTGGCAAAATCCAGCTTTGAAGTGGTGAAGCTGGTGCTGAAATTTCCACTCAGGAACAGCAGAAGTCAGTGTGAAAGCAGCAGTGTTAACGCCACAGAAGTTGTCTTTCTAGAGGAATTTCTAATGGCAGTTACTGCTCCTGAGTAGACGTAAGTACAGAGAAGCCCTTTTTTGACTGCCAATTAGTTCCATTTTCCTTCAGGATTTACCTTAAAATGAGTTGTGAAGAAAATTTCATCAGTGTGAGCAGAGTAAGGGAAGATGAGGTAAACTGTGATGAGGAAGGAATCTGTCTCCATTGGTTATTTTAAAAACAAATAAATAAACAAATAAGGATTACAATATTTTATGGAATGTTCATGAAACTTCCTCTAGTCCCATAGGGCTTTTAAAAAAGGAAGTCACTGGATGAGGCATTAAGCTGTGTGCTGTGTCTTTCTGTCTTTCTTTGCTGTGTTTTCCATTCCCATGAATAGGACCTGATTTTTAAAATATAAAACTTACATAGCTTAAGAAATAACATTTTATTTACTTATTGCCAAAATTTTGTTCAAGGTATGACTTTCCTGGTAAAAGATTAGAATAATTGTCCCAGCTGGACTGCATATATTGTCATAATTTTCTAATAGAGTTTATATCTAAATATAGTGCTCTTTTCAATTTTATTTACAGGTTAGTTCAGTTTTACAGGGAAAATATTTTTAAGGCTCTTACCATAGCAAGGTTGCTACTTCCTAATCTTGACAGCCACTGGTTTCTTCTGAAATCATCTGCATTGAAATAGTTACTTCATCTGATTTTGAGAGATCAAAATCAAAATATTTTGGCCTTGAACTACTGCATATTTAAACTTTAAATGAGAATTGAACAACTAATTAAATTTTATCTTGTGGCCTTCTCACAGAAGGCAGTGTAAATGTTCATAATATTTAGAGAAAGTTATTTATTCTTAATCTGTGTATGAGGGTCATTAACTTTTGGTATTCACATTTTAAATATACAGCAGAACAGTACTTATTTCTATTTTTAATTCTGTATTACTTCTCAAATATTTTGAGAGAAGTTTTCAGGGAGTTGAAGGAAAAGTTGACCTCAGAGTTCATATTTGTGCAAAAATTTCAGTTGGGGTGCTGCTCTCCCCCAGATACTTAATCCTGCAGAAGGCCAACACAAACCAGTGTGTTGATTTTACAAGTGAAATCACAGACTTTAAATCCCAACAACACAGCTTTTTGTTCTTTTCATTTTCCCCTTTCAGGAAGTTAGTCACGACACAAGAAGATTCCGATTTGCTCTCCCTTCCATGGAGCATGTCCTGGGTCTCCCTTTAGGTACGTTCCTTAGAAAGAATCCATGTGTTGGTAATTATCCTACCGTAGATTTTATGGGGATTTTTTTTTTCCCTATGTTTTGAGCTGTTGAATTTTCAATACCATCCCTGTGGCTTGAGCTGGTATTTGGAGCTTTGCAAGATTATCCTCACATTGTGTGTAATCTGCAGGGTCTGCAATCTGGTGTTCTTACATCAGAGAGCGTACATCCAGCTTGTTTCCTTGAAGGGAACACAAACAAACACTGGTCTTTACTTGTATTTTTCCAGTCTCAGCTGGAAATTTTCCTGTGGTGCTTGATCCCTTTCCATGCCCTGGGGCACCACTCTGAGCTACTTCTCCTCTAACACACGTGGTTCACCAGATGATCTCCTCCTCACTTCTGAATTTGCAGCCAGTCTCATGGAATTTCTCAATCCCTGTGGGGCAGCTGCTTCCATAGGCCTTACCTTCCATAATATCTTAGTGCCATTGTATACAAGCTACTGCTTGTATAAAAAGCATTTAATTGTGGCTTGTGTTTAATAGTGAATTCTGCTTTAACAAGCTGTTGAAATGATCAGGTTGAAAAGCTCAGGTGCTTTGTGGTTGTTGTCAGCACCTTTCCAGCATTCCAGCCCACGGGGCGAAGTTCCCTCTTGTCTAGGGTGTTATTAATCTCTTGATCCCTTTAAGAAGCCAGGAGCCTTTTTCCCTCCCTTGCCCATAAGGAACATTGAGGAGTGTTTTGCTGGGTGAGATTTGGGAAGTAGAGAGAGCTGGAAGCCGGTGAGGGTGGAAAAGCAGGAAGGAGCAGCAGAGCTGCAGCTGTGGGACAGGTACTAGTGTGTGTGCTCTGCATGGTTAGTCCAGCACCAGCAGTAGTTCCCACCAGCTGGAGCGCTGTAGGAAAACACACTGGAAAATTCATCCCGAGGGAGAGGGGATTGTGTGCGTGTGGCCCCACGAGTAGGCTGCCAATGTCCTATCAGGGCAGGGAAAAGCTCTAACCAGTAAGAGCCTAAGGCATGTTTTCTCTCTGGGAGGAGCCCCTTTTCTGAGTTTGTACCAATTCTTGTGGGATATGCCCCAAGTGCAGTCCAGGCTGACAGTCTGCAGTGGTCACCACAGCTCTGTTCTGGGAGGAGGGGGTAGTGGGGCCACTCCTTCCCTGGAGGAGGAACAGGTCTTCCCTGTGCTGCCAGATGTGTGGAGGCTTTGCTGAGGGAGTTATAGGAACCACCCTTACGCTCTGTGTGTACAGCTTCAGGTGAGTTGTGGTTGCTCATTTCCCAGGTCACCAGGTAGCACATCTTCATCCACCCACTGCTTTGCCTGCACTTTGTGATCCTCCTAAAATAAGGAATTAACCTTGCCTGAATGGTCAGCTGCTTCTGAAGCTGATGGAATATGGTTATTATGATATTTCACAGAGTAGCTCATGGTAAAATCCCCTCTTTGTGTTCCCATAACAGGCAGGGGAGATAGTTTGTTCTGTTGACCTAGCTGTGATAAAATAACAAAAAACAAATCCCTCCCTGCCTTCCCCTCAGTTATTCTTCACTTGGATCTCTTCAGAATGTTGGAATTTTATAAGAATACCTTTCTTAGATGTTAATTTATATTTTTTTTTCAGAAAAAAATGTTGACATTGAGAAAAGAAACTATTGTAGAGAGTTCAGAAAATGTGTGACAGGTGGAAATGTGATCACTGCATTCACATGTTAAACTGGAGGAGTAGCAGGGTTAGAAAAGGGCTTTGTGTCTGGGCAGCCTTAGCAAAGAGACCTCCTGGAAGATTTGGGGGATCTGTGGTCAAAATAAGAACACTTATAAACTCAATGTAACTAACAGATTAATAAAGAGGTGTGAACAGCACTGGACAGGTTTCCCCTCCTGTGGCCTTTTTACTTGTCTGTACAGGAGAGGCAAATCACATCTTCTGCAAGATCTCACGTGCATTTAGGGCTGTGGTAAATGTAAGTACATGAAGGTGTCAGAAGAGATGTGACTGACACATAAAATTGGCAGCAGAGTTGTCTGCCCTTGCAAGTAAAATCTGTGCATGGTTAACAACACTGGCAAGGTGTTACAGAGTCAGGAAAGTGAGAGAGGAAGAAGTGATGCCCCAAAATAAGGTAGTTAGGAAAACTCTGAGGCTGCATTTGAAGTCCATGTACAGTGAACATCCATAGAATAAAAATCTTTTGAAAGAAAATGGCTTGCTTCATTTCCCTGCATGCAGGGCAGCACATCTACCTGTCTGCACGGATCGATGGAGCTCTGGTTGTCAGACCTTACACTCCAGTCTCCAGTGATGATGACAGGGGCTTTGTGGATCTTGTTGTCAAGGTGAGAATGTCATGCTGTTACCTACAACCCACCAGGCATTTTGCAGACACCTCTCTAGTGTTTCCCGAGATGCTGCATCATTTCCTGTACTCCCATACTGCAGTTTTCCACAATCTGGGGAGACCTGCAGATGTTCATACACTTTTTAATCCTTCTGAAATAAGAAATTAACCTTGCCTGGATGGTCAGCTGCTTCTGAAGCTGATGTAATATGGACATTATGATCACTGAGAACAGTGATCATGATTGTTACTGATCCAAGCAGTGTGAATGACTGATTTAATTGGTAAGAATGTGATTTTTAAGTCTTAGGATAATATCCTTTTGTTTTGTCTCCTGGTAGCTAGATTACCTAGCTAGGCTACCTGTCATTTAAAGCTGACAGGAATTTAAAATATTAATATCTGCACTGGACTCGCTCTCAGAATTTTACTTTTTGAAATTCCTGGTGTGGGCTTTTTTCTTTATTTTTGCTACCCCTTTTGAACTTGGGTGTAAATCATGCTGATTATTATTGAAACTTTTTGTGTTACAGAAATACAACGGAGAAATTGCCAGTCTGTGTCCAAAAACTGGGGCAAGAGTGGCATTTTAATCTTCTTTTTGTCAGTCAGATCTGCACTGATATTTCTTTAGGGAGTAATTATGTTCTTTGCATGAGGACTATGTGTATAAATATTACCTAAATATATTATTATTCCTGTAAACCTAAATATTTGAAGGGCAAATGCTCATCTTTGAGCTGTGAGATCAATTCCTTCATTGTTGTTTTTAACAGATCTACTTCAGAGGTGTCCACCCAAAGTTTCCTGATGGGGGGAAGATGTCTCAGTACTTGGACAGCCTGAAAATAGGGGACACCATTGACTTCAGAGGACCAAGTGGCCTACTTGTCTACAAAGGAAAAGGCAAGGCTGGTTTGAAAGATATAACTTATTCAGAGTAAATAATACAGGAAAAATGACTTATTACTATAGAAGTGCTTGTTATTGATATTGTTCTCAAACAAGGGAATTTTCTCCCTGTTGTCATGGCCATAGTTTATACACTGATAAAAACACTTGGCATGTGCACTGCCCAGTGGTAATTTCCCAAGAGCAAATGAACTTTAGGAGCAGGCAGGACTTTTGTGTCAATATAAAATAACTCACTTTGGCACAGTGCAGTGTGTCACAAAAACCTTCTGGCAGTTTTGTGAGCAGCAGAACTCCCAACACATGATTTTCCAGAGCTTTGTATGTAGTATTCATGCTATCCTGGATGAAGAGGGGTATGAATACAACAAATACAACATTCTGGGGAGTTTCAAGCTTTCTGTCAGATCTGGCTGAAACTGCCAAATCAGCTCAAAAAGAGAAAAATGTAGAAAAAAATACACAATATCTACAAAATATACACCCTGCATATTTCAGGTTGCCCCTTAAAATAATCTGCACAGGGTAAATAAACTCTCTGAGCAGATTAATTTCTTTCTGTAGAACTTTTTCCAGAATCTGGGCTTCTGAATATCACTGGGGGTATGGGATATGAGCAAACAGAAGTACAGATAGTGATGTCTTGATGTCAGGAGTAAGTAATAACCCATGTCAGTGTTACTGTCACATGTCTTACAACCTCTCATCATCTTGCAGGATTTGTTTTCATTTGTGACATCTTCACCTTTGCTGTTTGATGGGAGGGAAAGGTGACAGGGCTGAAACAAAGGCAGTTAGGGATTGGAAAGGGATAACAGGCAGTGTTTACTGCTTTCCTCAATGTTTTGCATCTCTTTCTCTCTTCAGGCAAGTTTGATATTCGGCCAGAAAAGAAAGCTGACCCAGTTACTAAGACAGTGAAATATGTGGGGATGATTGCAGGTGGGACTGGTATGTATCTAAAAGGATTCATCCCTGGTTTCTAAGAGCTGGGAGATACATTTTCTCTCACTTATCCTTTCTTTTGCTCCTTCACTCTCTCACATCACTGACATGCCTTTCTCTCCCAGGGATAACCCCAATGCTGCAGATCATTAAAGCAATCATGAAAGACAAAGATGACCCCACCATTTGTCAGCTGCTGTTTGCTAATCAGGTAATTCTCTCCTTTTTTTATGTCTGTGAAGTTTTACTTAACTATCAGAACTTCACTCAGCAAATGAAATCCTTTCTGAGGAAGCCTGGTACAGAAATACAAACCCTGAGGGGAGAAGTGAACTGAGATGTTGAAAACTTACCATATAAAAGCACTACAAACAATTAGGATTTTAGCATTGCTACAGAAATGCCACTTTCCTCCCAGCTAATGCTTGTTTTCCTGTGACTCATTGTTCTGCTTCTAATCCAGTTCTTGAGCGTTTTAAAACTCTGCATTCCTTTGGGCAAGTTGTTTAACGTTTTGGGCAGACTTTCAGAGCTGTCTTTGCTAGTGGAAACGTGACAGAGATGGATATTTGTCTCCTTCAGCAACTTTGACTCCCCAGCTTTGTAGCAGGATTTGCATGTGGGGTCTGCCTCTTTGAGGACACCTTAGGTGAGGCTTTGAATATCTCCATCTAATAAGTATTTGTTTCTGGATTATGAGTCATTATTTGTGGGGAGCCTCACTTCCTGCCTGTGTTTTTTTAGCTTCTTTAGGCTCTTCTCTATTATTCCTCTCTCCTCTCACATCCAGTGTGTCCTCATTTCATTTGTACCATATCTAAGCACACAAGACAGATGGAGAGACTATTTCCAAGGGCCTGGAGTGACAGGATAAGGGGGGAATGGCTTCAAACTGACAGAGAGTAGGCTTAGAGTGGATATTAGGAAGAAATTCTTCCCTGGGAGGGTGGTGAGGCCCTGGCACAGGTTGCCCAGAGCAGCTGTGGCTGCCCCATCCCTGGAAGTGTTGAAGGCCAGGTTGGATGGGGCTCTGAGCAACCTGGGCTTGTGGAAAGTGTCCCTGCCCTTGGAAGGGGGATTTGAATGAGATGATCTTTAAGGTCCTTCCCAACCCAAGGCCATTCTAATATTCTGTGATTCTGTGATAGCTGAGTTACAACCTGAGATTTTTCTGCCCACAAGCTATTATCCAAGTGCCAAGATTCCCTTTCCTGAGGAACCCTGCCAGTTCCCTCTGCTACTGGCTGGAGCAGCTGGTCTCTGCCAAGCCTTATGAGTTGTCATGAAGTGCAGTGGTGTCAGGGCAGGAGGGCCAGGGTTTGCTGTGAGTAATTCAGGATGACTAACACAGGGCTGGAGCTGCTTTAGTTACACAGAAAACTCAGTGCTGCTTGGAGGGAGGGCTGGAGGAACAATTCCCTGTGTGTGAGCAACAGGCTGGGTAAACATCAAGGCTTTCTAGTCCTTGTGCCAGTAACTGCACAAATAGAAGGCAGTTATAAAAATATTTAAATATTTAAAATATTTTAACATATTTAAAACAATGTACATGGGCTCCTGCTGTGCTGGTTGTCACTCTTTGAATTGGTCAGACCCAGTAATAGCTTTTCTGGACCTGCAGCTGTAGGTGCTCCAGGAATAGGCACCTTCGTGGGAATAGCCGCTGGCACATTGCTCCTCACCCTCCCGGTTACAGACATAGCAGTGACCTCAGTGGCAGATTACTGAGGCTGCAGAGGATGGCACCACTTTTAGTCTATACCCTTTCCCTTCCTGCTCAGACTGCAGCTGTTCCTACAGAAATAAGGCTTTCTTCTGGCCTTCAATGATGTTGCATCAGGGAGGAGCAAACTTGATACTCTGGGTAGCATTTGTTCTTCCAACCAGAACTTGATACCCTTTTGGTTATTTGTTCCACATCCTTTTTAAAAACCAAGCAGTCTCCATATGGCAGTGCTGATGATGCTTGAATTGGCAAAGGTGAAAGGGAGGTATTTCTGTGCATTCATGATTAGTTTTTTGATTAAAGTTGCTTTTGTAATAGTGCTAAAAAGGGCTTTATTCTTCTGATTCCCTGATTAGGTGGTGGTTCTGTGTTTGGATCCAAGTTCTGCTTTGTTTCATTTTTAGAGGGAAGGCATGGGATGGTCAGGATTTGGGAAAGTTATTATGACCCTTTTTATTAGCTCTGCCACAGGATAGGCTTGTAAATAACTTGTGTTTGCTCTCTTCAACCTGTAAAACAGAGTTGAATCATCTGTTCCATCTCTCAGGACTTGTAGAGTAGCTGCTGCTCTGTGATCATGTGAGGGCTGTGCACTCAGATGCAGTGTGTGATCATTGTTTTCCTCATCCTGCAGACTGAGAAGGATATCCTGCTGCGTTCTGAGCTGGAGGAGATCCAGGCTCAGAATCCCAGTCGCTTTAAGTGCTGGTACACGGTGGACAAAGCACCCGAAAGTAAGAGCTAAACTGCCACTTCATGTAACTTCTGAGTATTAATGCACGTTTCACAGGAGACATGCATGTCACTGTGTATTCCTGAGTTTAATGATCGATTGCTTGCCTAATGAATGTCAGGATGCACCCTGTAGCATCATTCCTCACACAGGGATGCACTGAGGTTCAGTTAGTGTCCTCCTGGAATTTCTGATCACTGTTTCTTTTCTTTGATATGTGGGAATTTTGACCTTAGACCCCCCTGAAGACTGTTCTGCAGACTTTCACTCTCATATGTGAAACCAGACCAAAACCAGGAGAAGAAACTGTCAGTCTTACTGTGCCCAAAGGTTTGGGTCAGAATCTTTTTGACATCCAGGACTGGGAATGTGATGGTTAAACCCATGACCTCACTATATTATATCCCAGTATAACTGATTATCACTGTGAGCATTTTCCAACCAGGAACAACTTTATCAGCTGGATTTCTCCTTTCTAAAGTGACCTGTGTCTGTCTTTTCCTCTTTTTCCCCCTTTCCCCACTTTCATTTTTTTTTTAACAGGCTGGGAATACAGCCAAGGATTTGTGAACCAAGAGATGATCAGAGACCACCTACCCCCACCTCAAAACGATGTTCTGATCCTCATGTGTGGACCCCCTCCAATGATCCAGTATGCCTGCATTCCCAACCTGGACAAACTGGGCTACTCCAAGGACATGAGGTTCTCCTTCTAAAGACAACTGGTAATTCAGAGATCTTATGGAGAAGGGAAGGAAAAAACCATTTAACAAGGAACAGGACAAAGTTACAGAGGGGGCTGATGCACAGTGCTGGGAAGCTACATTTACCTTAAAAATGCTGCTTATTTTCTGACTCTCTGGCAAGTAAGACACACAAGCTCAGCTGTACTAAAGCTGTGCCTGGACAGGTAGTGGTGCCTCGTGCTCTGTGTGCTCCATCTCCAGGGAACAGAGTAGTGCAGCTGCTCAGGGTGGCACACACTCATTTATGCTTTTTCTTAGCTCTGTAATCAGGCAGCAGTAATATCCTACTCCCTAACACTGTGCACACCTAGGATTTTATTTGGTATGAACTATGGAAGTAATAGAATGTGGTGGATTATTCACGTTGCTTATGCCAAATTGTAATCCTTGAGGAGCTTGTACAGTATGAGGGCCAGGAGTGTTTGCCTTGTATCCATGGTCTTTGCATCATCAGTTTAAAGATGCTTGTTGAGTTGAAGGATGCCAATTAACTATTTATGACTGAAGCTGTTCCAGCTGCCTTGTTAATCAAGACAGAGAGGCAGGCAGTGATACAAAATGGGTTTCCTTTGTATTTTGGAACAACCTCTCTTAAATGCAAACACTTTCCCAGTTCTCATCCCTGGGCACTAAAAGAAACTAAAGAAGGCAGGAGGCTTTGGGCACTGTTCCACAAATCCCTGGAATCTGTTTGCTTGTAAGTGTGTGGAATACTGAAAAAAAATACTAACTTTTGTATTTACTTTTAAATAGCGGGTGATGGCACAGGGGTAACAAAAACAGTTGTTCTGTGTGTGAAAAAAATGCTGAGTGAAAACTGGGTGGGATTTTTTTTTGTTCATTGTTTCCCAGAGATGGATTTGGACTTAAGGAAGCTCAGGTTTCATTGCCAGGGTGGGTTTTGGCAGGTAGCCCAGCTCTGGGTGTGGAATGCATCCCATGTTGCTCAGGCAAAGCTCCCGAGGGTTTTGCTTGGTAAGGATGCCCAGGAACAGCCTTAAGTCACCAAACTGACAGCAAATTCATATGTCTCACTGAATCTAAAGCTGTTCCTTGGGAGCTGTTTACTATAGCTCTAGCTTTTATTTTTTAATACACTTTTTTACAGAAAAAAAAAGGAAAATTTAAGGCACTTTGTGTGCCGGACCTTCTGCTCCTGAACAGCAGAGATGCTGCTGAGGTTAGAGCTGCCCTGCAGGCAGTCTAGGAAACTAAAAATCTTGTTTCTGATGCTGACATCAGAGTGACTGAAAGGGGGTTTAGTCATGTCTGAAGTACTGTGGGGTGCTAGGTCACAGTGTCAGTGTATAATACCAATTTTTAAAGATTCAGTAGGAATTTGAGGTTATAGCTTACTGTGTTTTCCTTTGTGCCTGTACAACAGATGGGTACCGTGTATTTAAAAGGTTCATTTTTCATCAAGAATTAAAAGAAGAAGATACAGTTAATTTAAGGAACCTCAACTAGATAATGCTGTTATTAGTTTTATTAATTCAGTGTTTGCCTCAAGTCTTCAATTTTTGACTTGTGCTTCTGAAACTTGTTCTTTAATACAATGCTCCAAAGTTGAAATACTACTTAAGTTTTAAGTTTCAGTCCCTTTTATGGAAGGCAAAAAGCAGAAATAGAAGCTGCTGGTTTGTATCACTGTGGGATATGCACAGATTTTTTTTTCATGTTCTCTTATTAAAAGAACCAAACCAGAACCCTCGAGCTGATGATGCATCAACTATTTTGTATTACTTACTCTGTTCATTCAACTACTGGCTTTTTTTCATGTCTGTGTAAGAAATAAAGTATCTTGCAGGTGAATCACCTGTGTGTGAGCACATCATCTTCAACCTTGTAAGAGACAAACTGTCAAATACTATAAAATGAAGGTTCAAAAGAGAAAAAAAAAGATTTGTTTACTCAAGTGTTAATCTTCTTGTTTCAGCTTGGTCAAAAACTGCTGTATTTAGATACCGAATCAAGGAGTGATCTGTCTCCGCTTTCCTCCCTATCACTCCAACCTCCTCTTTTTACCTTTATTTTGTACATTGTCCTTGTCAACATAAGGCTCTTTTAATAAATAAAAAGAGGGATTTTATATGATCTAATGAACCAAAACTGTGTCATAGTCCCTTTTGCTTGAGGGCCCTGTACTAAAGCCTTTAAACAAGTCAAGGACAGAAGTTGGTTTTGCGTATTACTTTATTTTTATTATTTTCTTTGAGCCAATTTAGTAATTAGGAGTATTCCTCCAGTTTTTTGGCAGGGGCTGCAGCAAAGTCCTGCAAGTGTGATTAACTTCTACCCAGATCATCTCTTGTAGTTAAGGCTGTTAAGCTGAGCCAACCATAGAAACAAAAGTCCTTGCAGCAGTGAAAGTAACCAAGCAACCCAACCCCTTCACTTGGCTTTTCCTGATGTTATTTATTACAGAAATTCCCGTGGGCTTTCACTGGCTGGGGGCTGCACCTTACCTGGTCTATCAGCATGTGCAGTTGCAGGAGCCAGGGGATGGCTATGAGTCACCTGAGCTGAGGCTCCAGCTTGGCTGAATGGTCAGATTTACAGGGTTAAATGCTCTGTGGTGCATCTTCACCATTCTTTGCCTGTTTGCCTTGTGGGTTTAAGCTCAGGCACCTGGGTCTGGGAATTGGCCAGGGCTCTGGACCAGCTGAGTATGGCACAGCCACCCCAGCTCCCAAAATAAAACACCAAGCCTCAGGGACATCTCTGAGGGACCAGAGTTCCTTTGGAGGACATAAATCAGCAGCTGCCCAAATGCGTAACTCCCATGGTTCAAACTCTACACAGGCATTTTGATTTTCCCCTTCCCTCTCCAGTGCTTCAAAGGCATGCAAAAGATCCAAAAGCCCAAGCAGTTTTCACAGATCCAGTGTTCCTACAGAGCTGAACAGCTGAACTCACACTAATTTAACATGAAAGAAAGCTTTTCTGCAGGTTTTTTTTAACAAAACAATCAATCCTGCTCCAGTACTGATTGTTCTTTTGGTTTAAACAGGAAAAAAATCAACTGACCAATCCTGCTGAATCCTGGAGGTTCTCCCTGCACATATCCCCCTAGCAGGTTGTCTGTGTAACACACTAGAACTGTCCCCTCCATCCCACCAAACCCAGCCACACACACAAAATACAATGACACCACTGTATCTCAACAAGTTATTCCAGGACTGAAAGGACTCCATTCTCCATCCCCAGCTCTGTTTGTGACTCATCAAAAATTCCACAGTTCTCTGGTCTTATTTCAGTTCCTCTGCTGCAAACACTTGAAGCACTGATGCCTCAGCCTCTTTAGGCTCTTTTTTAATGGCAGTGCAAGTAACAGCCTGTGTTTCTTAGTCCTTGCAGCTACCCCCATCTTAAAATTCAAATAGGAAACAGTAAAAGATGAATGAGCTTTCAAAATTCCTTTTGTTCTGTTAAATAAAGTGACTGAAATTATAAGGAAACTACAGGCAGAGGAGCTTTGCACTGACCACACTATTCAGACAGCTGTAAACAAAGTGAATTTACCAGTTTGGAAATGGATCAGGTCCTTCTTCACTGGTTAACAGGGGCTGAGAGAAAGTAATTATAACTGTACGATCCAAGAGCCTCACTTAGTCCACTAAAAGCTGAGGGAAATGGAATAAATCAAGTCCATAAACACAATCGGCTCCTAAGCCTCTGAAAACAAATTCCAAGTGAAATACTCTTGCCTCCTCCAGATTTTTGATCTCTGCTTGAGTGGTCAGGAGCTGCCTCTGAAAAGTAAAAACTCCCATCCACCTCAGGCCTGGTTTTTGTCCCCACTGCTTGTTTTTTTCCAAGTTTTCCTTGCCTTTCCTTTACTTTCCTTGCCCCTGCCTTTTGCCACACCTTGCCCTGCCACAGCCACTCAGTGAGAAAACACTTTGCAGCTGGCCCCAGCCCTGCTTTTTGCTCACAGCTCTAAGGCCCTCCAGAGCTTGGCACCAATTAGCGGGCAGGTAATTAACAGGTTTCTCACAGAGCCAATTTCTAGTGCTGGAAGGGGCTTTTCCTTTTAGTTGGGAACCAGCTGCCTCCTCCTAGCCAGCGTTTTTGAGCCCTGGTATTGTCCTTCACACTCAGTGCTACACTTTGGCCAGCACCAGAACATTTTCTTTAGTACAGACTCACCCTCCTAGTACAGAAAAAAATTTGCCACACACCAAACAAAGGCCGTGAGTCAAATCTACCAGGACCTCCCTAAGGATCTGGCTGATAAACCTTTCACCAGCTCCAGCCAAGACTCAATGTCTGGTGAACAAAATGTTCTGGAAAAACGACATGCCTTCTATAAACACTTTTTTTTTTTTTTTGGCAGGCCTGTCCTGTTGCTTTAAAATCTGGAGAGACTGACTCAGCCTGGCTCCTGCAGGAGCTCAGGGAATGCGACGGGTGGGGGGGAAGGTGGGGAAGAAGAAGGTGGGGGGAATGGCGTGTGAGGAGAAAAGAGAGGGACGCAGAGCTGAGCCTCACACAGCCTGTACTGCCTCTGCTGTTTACACAAAGTCTGTGTACACGTTGCCCACCTCCCTCAGCCCACTGTTTGTGCCCAGGCAGTTTTCCAGCATGTCCTTCGTGGGCAGGGTTCTGTCAGTGCTGGTCACAAATTGCCGCAGCGCGTTCCTGCCCGACAGGCGGCATTTCTGCTCCTCCCTGGCAATACTGTCCAGCAGGACTCCTCGGATGTCCTGGGGCTTCCCTGGCACGCCGAACACGCCGAACAAGCCCAGGCAGTCCTGCCCCACCAGGCGGCAGAACTCTGCCAACTTCCCGAACCGGCTCATGTTTTGGAAGCAGTCGTTTGCCAGCGCGGCTTCCCAGCAGCAATCCTCCTCCTCCTCCTCCGCGGGGCCGCCTTCCGCACAGAAAAGCTCTGCCAGCTGTAGAGCGTGCTTGTCAGCTCCAAACGGAGTCTAGATCCAGTCCACCCCGAAGAGGCAGGACTGCTGCCTGGTCATTTTGCTGGTCACAATGAGCTCCTCTGCTCCCTTCTCCATGCAGAGGCTGATGAAGTTGACCAAAAAGATCTCGCTCAGCGTGTTTGTGGCTGGCTGGAATTTGCTCTGAGGATCCACAAAACCAAGATAGTCCTTCAGCCTCTGAGAAGCGTGGAACTGAATACTTCGCAGATGAGCAGAGTTTCAGCCTTGTCCTCCTGGCTGTCCTCCTGGGAGACCTTCTGGCCCATTTTCTGTGTCAGAGGAGGTCGTTTCCACATGCAGACAGCCTTGTGGAAGTCCCTTCCTTTTCCAACAAAGGTTCTGCAGGTGCTGGGCTCAGCCAGACCTGTTTATCATGCACATGGGTACCTGCTGCTTTCCAGGTGACAGTGGTGGCAGCGGCAGAGCTGAGCTCTGTGAGCCCATGGGGCAAACAGGCTTTCTTCCTGGGTGTGTTTCTCCACAGCTGACTGAGCACCAACCAGCCCAACAGGCCCAGCAACTTTCATACCTACTGAATTGACCTGTGCTTGTTTTCCTTATTGTTAATTCTGGCACCATTCTGGCTGATGTTATCTCCCTCCAGTCTGATCTTATCTCCTTTGATCTCCTTTCTAGGACTATTACAGAGAAGCCATTTTATTAGCACTACTGGGTGTTTCCTTGAGATGAAACAACCTTTTTCTTTTAAGCACCCAGAGAAGGGGATGCATCCAACCCTCAATACTGCTACAGGGTACTTGAAATGATGTGATCCATTTTTGATGGGATGTTGCCTGTATCCCAGGATTACCTGCTGCTCCTGTCAGTAGTCCCATGGCAATGTACACAGACTCAGCTGGACTTTTGGCCCAACTAAGAAGCTCCTGCTGTTGCTGCCTGTAACTGGATTATCTCAAGGAAGCTCAGTCAGTCAATGCACACCCATGCACAACTATCAAATACAGCTACAAACAAAAAGCTCTTGCTGCAAATGAAAACTCCAAAGTGCTGAGGTGAAGTATAAAATCTGCACTGAACAGTCATAACAACAAAGCAGTGCAAGGTATAAAAAGCATTCAGGTAGGGCAAGTGCAACTTCTCTCCTAAAGCCAGGATGCAACAATACCTTGTGGATGGGAATCAGAAGAGTTTTTCTGGATTAGTTCTCCATTCCTAAGTGTAATATGTACTTTAAGCGAACAGAAAAAAGCTAGGTTTAATCTCCATAGGCTCTTAACTGAAAAATATCTGTCTTTCCCTCTACCCTGCAAACAAACAGATAGAAGCTTATTATACTCTAAGTTTCAAAGTGTTTATACTCAGTGTTCCCACTGAAACACTGAACTGATGAACAAAACCACGGCAGTGATGGTCATGAGACGAGGGTTCTGCATTTTCCGACCCATTATCCAGGCTCCACTGAGCAAAGCAACTGACCATCATTTATACCTGCACCACAGCAACAAAATTGGAGTTTGGAGAAGCTCAGCTCCTGTTAGCAAAGCAGCCAGAGCTCCTGACTGCTGAGGGGAACAACACCTGGAACCACAGAGACACTTTTTTTACAGCAAGAAGGACCAGAGGACACTGAGCAATGGTGAAGCTCCTTCTCATCACACCATACCAAACAACCTAAGATGGTTCAAATCTGGACTCAGAAGTAACTAAAACATTTTGGGATAGTTGATTTCTTAGCTGTTAGCTGAGCTCTTCTACAGGCATTACTGACAAACTAATGAGTCAACAAAAAATGTGTGATTTTCCCCCTTTTCCCTCTGTCAGTTTTTAAATAGAACAAAACAAGCTTCCTAAGAAAATTTAAAGGGGAAAAAGGGAACCAGCTTTCAGAAACACTTGGCATTTTCCACAGATTTTATTGGATTTCACACGGCAATACACAGCAGTTATGTTGCCCTTTTCAAACACAAATGAAAACACCCTGACGGTATCAAGGGCGCACACACGAAAACTTCCTGACTTTATCACTTGCTCTCATATTCCCACCCCATAAAACAATGCAGGTTCAGATGATAGGCAGCTCCAAGGGGACGACCTGGCTGACAGCTGGCAAGTGCAGGAAAGGGTTGTCTGGAGCAGAATTCTGCTTACACTGGACTTAAATAAACCATCCCTGCGGTCACTGATAACACTGGACTGAAGAGACATTGGAGAGTATATTTGTGCCTAGTTCCACACACAGTATTGTGTCACTTTTTTCCCCCCTATGGATATCCAGTCCTGTTCACCAGCCAGCAATTTGGAGGAATTTTGCCTGGAAGCCTGCACCACATTCTCCCAGTGCTTCCACAGGGTTTTATGCTCAACTTCTGTGTAAATAATAACAATTTTGCAGAGCATTCACAGGAAGTGAGGCCTGAATCCACATCCCAACCATCTGCATGTTACACAGTGTGGTATTTCTGCCCAAATAAAACAGCTCAAACACCCCCAAGACTGCAGAGGAAGAAATAACAGCAAATTATTCGTGCACAGGAACCAGTCAGGAATGTTGACTAAAGCATCAGTTGTGATCTGTTTGTAGATAAAAAGTAAGCAGCAAAAAGTATATTATGGAGACTTCATGGATTGTTTGCCTGGCTCCAGTTACCAAAAATGGTAGTGTCCATTATGTACAACGCAACCTGTCCACATCAGATTTTTCATCTTGATACATCAATAATCAAAATTTTTCATCCTGGAACATCAACAATCACCTCCCCTGCACATCCTTCGAAGATCCAGGTCATCAGGTCACAAGAATATAAATGCCAGAATATGTCTCTGATCTACCCCAGCATCTGATGGGAGTTCCCTGGAAGCCCCAGAAAGAACCTTTCTTCCTTTCCCAGCTTTGTTTTATGAACATCCTCACAGTCAGCACAAACCTAAAATCCCTTGTTCCACACCAGGAACCATCTCACTTCCAGCACAGAGAGCAACAAAACGAGTGACAAATGCTTGGAAAAGCAACACACCACTGACCACTGCAAGGAACATTTCCAGCTGGACTTTTTTTTTTTTTTGCCTTTACAAAGCAAAGCAGCTTCATGCCATTGTGCCACAATACATGCAACATTCAACACCATACAAACAACCACTGTAATAAAAAGTTACTTGGGTTTTCTTTTTGTTTGCTCACGATACATGAGATTTCCACTGGCTAGTTCGGAACTTTAAAACCTGATTATCCTCAAAAGCAGAGTTGTGCTTTAATGAGGAACATGTTTGATATTTGAATTTTGGAGGAAAAGTCCCACCTTAGGTTTAATAATATGAAATAATATATTTCCTATACATTTCTCTATATAACTTTATTATTTTGGTTTTTTGCAACTACACCATCTTCACGTTAGTTATAGCACAGAAACATCCCTTCCATATGCAGGGAGTACTCTCAACTTCACTGGATTTTTTTAAGTCACAGAAGTGTTAACAACCTTGTTGAATGTTCTAACTACTGCTGCTGGGACTAAGAGAGAAGACATTTTAAAATGTGCAGTTTTCATACAGGTCACTGCTAGAAAAAACGTGCTTTAGAATTGTTTCATCCCAAATGGAAGATCATTAAACTGCGCACTTAGTAAAAAGCAACGAAAGCAAACAGTTCCAAAGGTCAGCCTGCCTTTTCCAGTAACCAGCTGGTCTGCAAACTGGCATAATTTTTTTACAACCTTCTCCCCTTTCCCCACACACCTTCAACTTTCCATCACTCTATCTCACAACAAAATTTAAATTTTTGCTTTTATATGTACTTCATATACTTCTTTTTTCTTTTTTTTTTTTTTATAAAACAGTATAAAAATAAGAGCAACAGTCAAGAGCTACTAGGCATCTTACGCAGGGCACAGATGACTAAAATCCTACACTGGATACTGTAGGAAGGGCAGAACTGGTATCTGTGCCAAACAAAAGCACTTGAAAAGGAGCAGTAACTTCTATTTTTCAGCTGAGAGCCTAGAGAAAGCTGATGCACGATATCTACAGACTCAGTACTTTTATCTAACACCTTCTGTTACTTTCAAACAGTATAAAGAATTATCTGGGACCATGAATAAGCAAAAAAGAGCACTATCATACCACATAAATTTAAATGCAACACTCTGAAACATATCACCAGTTTGTACATTAAATAGAGTTAAAATGATTACCATTCACCAGTGTCTGGGTGGCTTTTATGGCAACTTTAGAGTAGGCACCTTTTTTTTTTTTAAATCTCCTTTTCTCTTTAAAATTCTCCACCCCACAATGTTCCTTTGAACAAACAGAAGCAAGAGCAATTGTAATGTACATTATCTGCTGCCCATCACATCAAATGATGATGCTCCTGCACACAGGAAAGTCAGCCTTTGCCGGTGCCTGGTGGTTACCATCAAACATTGGAGTCCTCATCTGTTACACTGGTGCTGGGAGAGCGGGTCGCAAAGTCTTTAAACATTTCATCTTCTTTCAACATGTGCTGAAAAGGAAACGAGGGAACAGTGAAGGTTGACCCTATTTATGTCTGCCAAGGGGTTTATATCTATCTTAGAGAAACAGATCTTACTCCACAGACCCTCAGTCACCACTTTTAAGCCTTACTGTCAAGTTGTTGATGCCTTCAGAAAACGCTCCTATTTGCCTCACCGTCCCTTCTGAATCTTCCATCTATAAAAATCAGAGAATGAACAATGAATCAATAATAAATTAGTTGCGTCATAGTCATAGAATGGTTTGCATTGGAAGGGACCTTAAAGACCATTCAGTTCCAACTCCCTGCCACAGGCAGGGACACCTTCCACTATGCCAGGTTGCTCAGAGCCCCATCCAGCCTGGCCTTGAACAATTCCAGGAATGGGGCAGTTTCTCTGGGCAACCTGTGCCATGGCCTTTCCACCCTCTCAATAAAGAATTTCTCCCTAATATCCAATCTAAACCTCCTCTCTTTCAGTTTGAAGCCATTCCCCCTTGTCCTGCCACGGCAGGGACTCCAAACTGCCAGAACTGGCTTACCTGCTCCAGCCTGTCCAAATCATCATCGTCATATACTCGGATATCCAAGCCAGGCTTAAAGCCCTTCTTTGATCCACTCCCAGATGCCCGCCCCAGCTCCATGGGACACACATACTCTTCCCCATCATCTTGCTTCTTCTTTCTCAGGCTCCCAAAATTGCTGAAGGTAAGTTTCTTTGGCTTAAAAGTGAAGAGAAATTTGACACGAAGTTAGAGAATCAGCTAATAATTAACAGATCTCCTACTCTTGCACTGATGTTTCAATGATGAAGGGCCAAAACCCCACTTGTCTCCTAAACAGATCTTCCAAACTGCAGAAATTCATGGCAGAAAGGACAATGTGTGTTCTCTTATTGTACCACTGTTAAGAAAACACCATTTAAAGGATCTAAAATGAGGTCAAAATTCCACTACATTAGACCATGAGCCTATAAACAGTAGGAGACAATCTCCCTCCAAACACCTTACAGGACAGACAGAAGGACAACACGAGTGCTACCTCTTATCTGTGCACAGGAGACGCTGAGGTGTGGTGTGTTCATGGCAGACACAAGTGTCAAACCCAAATCTGCCAGGTCCTTCTCTCATCCTTCTTTCCTTAGGAACCAGCCGCCCCTTTTCTCAGACCTTACTGAAGTGCCCTCCAAAACCAGCACACTGGAGATCCTGGAACCTCACACATGGTTCAGAACAAGTGACCAACCTTTACTTTGGCAGTTGCTGTCAAGAGGACATAGTCTGGGGACTCCATGGCCTCTCGTTTCTGCTGCTGGGCCTCCTGCCCGATGAGGAGGTTGAAATGAGTCGCCAAGTGCCGCCTCAGCAGCGTCTTGTTCGGGGGGATGTTCAGCAGCTGTGCCATGGTTTCTACATTGAAACGAGGCTCCAAAACCTATGAATCAAACCACAGAATTGAGCTGAAGACAGCAACTATCTGATGAAGTCTCAAGGACATCAGCTTGGTCATTCCCTACTTTGGGAGTTTTTGTATTTTAGAGAAAGTGTACAACGAAGAGAGAGAAAAGAGAGTTAACTAGAGAAAGGATTCCCAAAATGCTACCTCCAGGCTTTCCTTCACAAACAGAAACAAACTAGCAGAAAGGAACAGATAAATTCACCCTTAACTGAAGCAATATGTGAAGCTGCCACAGAATGTTTGCCTGCCATCCTCTTTAACTCTGGACAAGGTAGCCAGAGGAATCATGGAAAATAGACAAAATTTTGGAGCAGGGTATTAACTCTTAATCACCATAACAAACTTCTGTAATTATAAATCTCTTGTCTGGAGTATATGATGCCAGAGCAATTAAAAACACTGAAATCTCAAATTTTACAGAAGTAACAAGCTTCCCTCCTAAAAGAAAACCATATCCAGGTTTGGGAAGGCAGACAGTGGCTGTTTACCACCAGTGTGCAGGATCAGAGGACAGGAGGTGGAGAATGCCATACCAGAATTAAATTGTGAGGGGAATACACATTACCAAACCATACTAATTGTGCCACAGACATTCACATCCTTTAAACCATAGAGGAATAAATGTTGCTACTTATGAAGTAGAACAAGAAGACGAGACATGTGCAGTGAATGCAGTGTCAGAACTTTTGGTGATTCTTAACCACTTTTTCATTTTTAAATAACAAGGAACAAGCCATCCCAAAAGCTTACCATGAGTCCTCCGTGCACACCACTGCCCCGCAGGTTGGGTGCGTACTCTGCCAGATCCACGGAGCGCAACCACTCCATCACACGGTGGTTGGTCCACTGGGTGACCTCGGAAGGGGTGACACTGCTCTGTGAACAGGAGGAATGGGCAGGTTAGGAGACATCCCAACTCAGCTATCCCAGCCCAAATCTCTACTGAAACATTCTCTTCAGGAATGCAATCCCACTTTGCACTTTCAGGAAAAAAAAAAATCTTTTTAGATTGCCACCTTGCAGCAATTCTAAGATGGGGATGGGGATGTTTTAAGCTTCAGCAACTGGTTCCACGAGCTGCTGTGCTGTTCTGGCAGATACACATTGTGAATCTAAATCCAAGAGTCTGGGTTGTTTCATCATCCATTGCCCTATCCAGCCTTTGCTGCTTCCAAAACAAACTGGTAGCAGTCTCCCATCTGGTAACAGGGCCAAGCTCCTCCTACACAGAAAATTTTGACACTGCCATCAATTTGCCAAAGTTACACAAGACTCATGGCAGCAGTGCACTGAATTCAAGATGATTTATGTTCCAGACAGCACATCAGACACTGGGCCAAAACAGCCCAGCTGTTGGCTTGGAAGAGAAGCAGGAGACTTGGCAAGGGGGACATGAGTCTGGGGTCAGGGCAGGTGGAGGAAATAAAGTGATGTCAGAGCATGAGGCTGGAAAGGCAACATGAGAAAAAGGGAACTGAAAATGAAACAGAATGAAATAGGAAGGAGGAGAAAGCAGAGCAGGAACAATCAGAAACATTAGGGATAAAATCCTAAAGGATTTCCCCCCACAGTTTCAGGGTAAAGCAGTACCTCATCCGATGGCCTCCTGCGCAGGCAGTTGGGCTCAAAGTTGTTTATTCTCAGCACCTGGATGGCTCTTTTGATGCTGAGGTGGTGGAGGACACTGACAACCTTCAAGGACAGCAGGTCATCCTGTCAAAGAGGAAGGAGGAGTTAATAAACATAAATGTGCTTATTCATGGAACCAGCATCTGACTGGAGGAGACTGGCTGAAAAGGGCACATCTGACACATCAGAGGTAAAATTTTAATATGTGAGACAGGTGATTAGTAGCAAACCATCTGTCCCAAAACAAAAGCTCCCCATGTTGCACCGTATGACCTCCTGAGTGATGCTCTTCACACGGGGCACAGGGCTTAGTACAGGAAACATGGAGCAACAAGGAGGGGACAGGGTGAGATGACATATCCTCAGGGACTGCTTTCCAGTTACTGTTATTAATTTTGGGGCAGGGTAACTTTACAAGATCTTAACAAGTATTAGTTTCATAATTTGCATATTTAGGTGGTTGTTTACAGTGAATCTGTTGTCATAGTTTGATGGTTAAACTCTGTCTAAAAATATCCACAATTAAAGGGCAGTGATAGGAAGAATATCCATTTAAAAAACAAAGCTCCTGCTACATGTCCTTCCTCTGTCCACCTATTACTTTTTCTCCTTTTTCAATACAAAAAAGACTCTTGAATAATACTAATTCCGTTACTTATACAGCCCATGCTGTATCTTATCTGCAGTCAATCCTCACCCACTTAACACTGGTAGTAAAGTCTTCCAACGCAAGATCAAGCTCAATGGAGCCTGTGGGCATCACATTTCCAAGAATTAAGCAGAAGAAACAATTTGCCTCCTACTTTTATATTAATGTCTGAACTCAAAAAACTAAAGGAAATAAGCACTAAATCCCATCATTAAAGCAGTGAGTATTTAACATATGACTGAAATGGTCTGAGTGGGGAGGAATCTCACTTTGAAATGCAAAAGCTATTAAGTGTAGTCTGTTTTTAAACAAGTTGGCTCTTCAAACTGCAATTTTCTTCAAAGGAAATTGCTTGGGTTTTCTTCACCTAAGCATCCACATGAATAAGTAAGCAGATAGAATGCTTGTTCACTGAAGAAAAAAAATTCCACCTACTTCTATTAATTAATAACAATATGAACAGTAACCACAGCATCTGCACACTTTTGTGTGCAAACCCTGCCCATTTCTCATGCATAAGTCTGAGTTCTTGCTTAGAAAGTTTGCTCTTCCACCTGAAGATTGTGTGAAGACAGTATCTCTGAAGTTGGAAAGAATACAGGAGATACTTGCAGGTGAGTAGTAGTAACTGTTTTCTATAGGTTACAGCTATCAGTATTAGCTTAACACAGGACTCCCACTACAGTTTGAAGGGGCCCTTTAAACACTGCAATGAAGCACATGGACAAATAGGGAATTCTGGCATACCCTCTGACCTCCCTCAGCCTCCTCCCAGCCATCACCCAAAAAGTTGGAAGTCCTGATTAATGAACCATTCACCTGGTCTTCAGTGGGGACAAACTAAGAACATGGAAAGGATGTTAGGGGAAAAAAAAGAAGCCATTTACTCACCACACTCATGTAATGGAGCATTCGGCCGTCCATCTTCCCTTCATCAAATTGCGTCTTGTACTGGGGGAGGCCAATGTCATCAAGCCACCCTGAGGCAGAGACAAACACTGCTGTCAGTGTGGGAGCCAAGTTACCCGCACCAGTTGGTGTTTCCCACCTTCTGAGCCCCAAATTAGCCATGATTAGGAACCCCCATCTAAAGACATTGCTTCAGCACGGAATAAAATCTTACTGGTAACCCAGTGGTAATCCAGTTTGCCATGGTTGTTTTCCTCTTCAGATCCCAGTGCCTGCAGAGCAAGCTGGAGCTTCTTCCGATGCAATGGGTGCTTTATCCCAAGCTCCTGTGAGAGGAAGGAAAGCAGCAAATCTAGAGACAATACTGTATTATTTCTCCTTCTGCTGAATTCCAAAGGGTTCCAGAGAGTCACACTGTACACAGCACTTGCTGTTGACCTGGCAGGTGTGTTTTTTATTTGATGAATATCAGCATCATTTTAACACATGTTCAGCACTAGGGAAAGGCCTGGTGGTGTGGTGGGTTAATTAATCATAAATTAATTTCAAGAAGTGATGGATTCCAAATTGTATGAAAATGTCAGTCACAGTATTCTGATAACAGGTCAAAAAAAAATCCCACAATATAACCCGTGTTAGCATTCAGAAAAATACCTTCCCATTTAGGCAGGTAGGGTTAAAGGAATTATTTAGTTAAGAGCACATGAAGGTCCCAGGCACTACTGAAATTCATTAATGCTTCCAAAGGCATAACACCTTTTCCAGTTTAGCTGCAAGTGCAGACATTCCAGGATCTCTTTAATCCCATACACACTTTCACTAGTGCTTGCTGGTTAATGTTACCTCTGATAACACTATTACAACTCATTATGTTCACATCACACTTTTCTTATTCCAGTTGTAGTGTAACTACCTAACTGAGTAAACAGGCTTACTATTTCATGAGGAGAGTGATTTTTTTAAGAGGTGGAAATTCAAACTGTAGTGAATACTGTGGATTAGAAGCATAAAATGAATCGACCTTTTTTTTGTGTTCCTCATTTTAGAAAAAAAGAAAAAGAATTCTGTAACAATTAGAAACATCAACTGATCAACCTGTGTGTAACAAATCCTCATTCTCTTTGTATAAAGTGGGCAGAAATTCAATCAGAACAAACCATAAACTTTTTACACCCTTCTTACACAGGCATAAAACAACTGTACCATGAATCAGGGCTACAAATCCATATGATAATGAGGCACTCTCACATACCTGTTTTTAGAAAGTGGCATAGTCAATTGATACATCCACGCTTCATGAAGTTAAATAACATATTTGTAATTATTACCTTCATTCCAGAGCATTAAATTTCTACAAAACTTCAACCAGAAAGAAATGGATTTGGCATCACTGCACATGACAGTTATTTTGAAAACTCACCTTGTTTACATTTTTTACTAGGTGCACCTGATTTACACACAAAGAAACAGCAATTTTTTTTGTACCTTTAACTGAAAGGATTGGTTCTAGTATTTCTCACCTTTTCCAGATCCTGTTGAGAAGCCTGCAGGAGTGTTTGCCCAGACAGTATCCACTGCCTGCCATTATTTATGTAGGAGCCAAGCCCTTGGTCCTGGAGCCAGTTGCAAACCTGCTCTTTTGTCCACTTTGCGAACGGCATGTCCAGCTCACTGTGGAAAATTCACCAAAAAAAAGACTAATAAATCCTGTGCCTCAAATCTCCAAGAAAGCCAAAATCTAAGTCTAATTCATATTTTGTGGGAGCTAGGACAATATCTGGGGGGGAACGTGCATCGTGGCCAGCTTGTGAGGAAGAATATGTGTTTCCTTCGGAATCATCAGCACCATGAAGTGCTAATTGCTGCTGATCTGCTGCCACTATCACAATAAATATTACCAAAACCAACCACCTCTGCTGCCTAGCATGGCTAAAACCCCAAAGAGAGACCATAATGCTTCACTTAAGCCTTTAATCCCTGGAAGGGCAGCAGGAAAGGTACTGGAGGAGTATCTGTCACTGCCACGTGAGGGCTCATGTCCTGCTTCAATGAAAACAGACAAAACAATTCTGTAACAATTAAAGGCAAAGAGGCTGATCAACTTGTATGTAGCAAATGCTCCTTCCTCTGTGTAAAATGGAAAATATAATCAGAACAAAGAAGCTGCACTCCTGCAGCTCAGAACAACCCCACCACCCACCCAACCTCAAACCCCACAAAGATCACCTCTCAAAGGAGAGCCAGGAGAGGGAATGTTTGGCACTGAGCTTCTCCTTTGAGCTGGGAAGTCAAGCCCCAGCACACTTGGCACCACTTGTCTTACTTGTGGGACTGCCCCAGGTCTCGAGACCAGCCCAGCCGTGGCCCCGCTGTTGCTCTCGTCCCTCCTCGTTTGAACTCAGTCTCGGACATGTCGTCGGGGTTGAAGGTGGTAGACTGACTTCTCCTAAGCCTGGTTTAAAGGAGATAAGCATGTTCACATTTGGCTAAGGACAAGGCAACTGCAATCAATGTAGGTAAGATCTCCTACAGGGCTTGTAGCTCTTCTTCCACCTGCCCTCGACCTGCTGCTACTTCTCTAAAATGCTACACAGGCTCCTGCTCTTGGGACAGTAAATTATGGAGCCACATGTTGAAGGGAAGATGTGTTCCCAGCAAACCCCAGCTCTGGAGAATGGTCATCTCCCATCTTTTACTTACTTTCCAAATAACTTTTTGATCCCCCTGGCCTTTTTCCTGGAATCTGGAGAAGGTGGTGTCATCTGTAGACCATCTGCTTCCTTTGGGCAGGGGGGCAAGCCAGCCAGATCCAAGTGATCTGCAGATCCCTTCTCCGTCTCAGCTGTTAGAAAACAACATCTCTGTCAAGACCCACTTGTGCGGGACTGTACAGACACACTCCTGAACTTGGGAATGACTCCTACTAAAATTATTGAGAGCCACCATATTAAGAAAATGGGGCAAAGAGGGATGGGAAAATTTAGGAGAAACAACATGTATCCTCCTTCGTGGGCCTGGCTGGTAACGTTCCAAGGCAATGCTCTGCACCAGGTGGGCAAAAAACACCTCCTTAATCAATCAGTCAATTAAATCCCAAGTTTACTCTTCCTCAGGGAGTGCTCCTACAGTCCTTTCACAGACAGAGCCAAGGCACATGGATGCCCAGAAACAATTCAGTGCCATGGCAGGGAACAAAACCAGGATTCTCCACAGCACAGAAAACCAAATAATTTCCCTGTAGACATCTTTCCCAATAACCTGCAGTATTTCATTCCTATGGCAAAGAAATTCCAGCAATAAAACTCCTGCTCTGGGGGAAAGGCCCTTTTCCCCTCACTTCTGCAAACTGTGGAATATTTTGTTCCTCTGCAGAGGAACATCAGGGAGTTTAGGCTCTGTCTGAACCAGATCTTCTGAGTGATGCACAAAGCACCTCTGATTAGAGACCCCACACATTATCACCCACTATAAAACCATTAAATCTTTGATCTGTAGCTGCTTTCTACAACAACAAACCTGAGGGTTCCTGTCCCCAAAGGGAAAGTCATCACAAAAGCTAAACTAACAGAGAAAAAACCAATTTTAAGAGCATTTAAAAAGAAAACTAAAAGAACTGCAATATCTACTAGGCTACACAAGCAGAGGTGTGCCAGCAAGTGCCAGACAGCTGAATAAAACTACCACGAGGAGTTTATGGCAGTGACTTGCTGGGGAACAGTGACAGTATGAGCTTGTTCAGATGAAGCAGTCGTGGCAAGGCAGTCTGCAGCAGGCTGACAGTCAGGCCTGTGATCACTTCTACCATCTTTTAACATGGCTGTGTAATTAAATGACCATTAAATGACCATCAGTGGTTTTTGAAATGGACTCTCAGACTTCCAGAAGGGAAGCAAACAATGAATCAAGGCAGAGCACGACTAGCAAAAACATTTAGGCTCTGCCAGTGGGTCCTTCTGCTGGGCGAAGTTTAGATGATTCAACCAGAATACATTTGAACATGTCCCATTTTCCACTGATGCTTCAGATGTCAAACCTTGCAGTGAAGCATCAAGGTCAAATAAAAGATTCTTTCCAGGCACTTCAGTTTGACCACTATGGAACACAAGGATCCTGCCAGTGGGAGACAGCACTAACATGGAATCAGGCTGTGGCATTCGTGGTTTTTGCTTACTTGTGTAAGATGAAGTGCTAGTTTAGGAAAAAAACACATTTAAACAGCATTCTAGAGAGAGAATACCAGGACAAGGTCGGGTACATTAGTAGCAGAGATTTGCGGGTATTGCCATGTTTGCTCCTCATTCCTGGCTCCCTCTGGTGCACTGACACTACATCTTGGGACAGCTGACACTTAAGGGGTCACACATGGGAAACTGAGAGGGCTCAGATCACTTGGTCCCTTTGTCAGTGAGGGACACCCTGCGTGGCTGCACCACCACCCCAACCAACACAGCTCTGCTGGCTAAGGCAGGGCCCTGCAGGGCTCACCACCCAGAACCATTCAGGGAAGGCTCACATTACGAGACTGGTTTTTATTCATTCTGTGAATGGCTCCTTCACCATCTGACCCAATTATTTCTCGCTTTTTATTATATAATAAATATAACTACACCTTAGAAGAGGAACTACTCACCCTTCCCCCTGGAATTCCCCTAAATGAATGCCTGGGAAGTATCACAGAATGACAGAATATGCTGAGTTGGAAGGGACCCACAAGGATCATTAAGTTCAACTCCTGGCCTTGCAATGATCAGCCCCAACAATCCCACCATGTGCCTGAGAGCGTCGTCCAAACACTCCTTGAGCTCTGTCAGCCTTGGTGCTATGCCCACTGCCCTGGGGAGCCTGTTCAGTGCCCAGTCACCCCCTGGGGGAAGAACCTTTTCCTGATATCCAACCTGAACCTCCCCTGACACAGCTTCAGGCCATTCCCACATTCCCTACTTCCCCATTCTTTAAACTCTTCCAGTGGATCCAGGACAGATGGGAGCACCAAGGTGCCTCTGGCATTTAAACACCACTGATTCTCAGCTGCTCCCTGGGTCTGTGGGTAACTTTGGGCTCAATGTCATGGCAAATTAACCCGCAATCTCTCTCATTAGTAGCAGCCACTGAGAAATGGCACAGCTGACTTTTAGCAGAGGGCAGATGTTACGTGACAACTCCTTTTAGTGATGGGAAGAAGTCTGGGTGCAGAGCTCTTGTGTGTAGTTGGTGTTTGAGGAGTGTGTGGCCATAACCAGCCATTAGCAGCAGCCACAGCCCAGGGCTGGTAGAGGCAAGACATGCAGGATTACTGTACCTAAGGTAGGTGCACTTGCACTTCGACTGCGATCTTCATAGATCCAAACAAGGCACACACAACAGGAGGGAACACGCAGAGGGACAAGGGAAAACACAGTTCAGAACAAGTCAACAAAATACGAGACAAAGGGAGGGAGGTACATGAGACACAGGCACCACACGAATGCCGAATTCACTGCTAATTTGCCAATCCACTGCTAATCCCCTTGCCCAGAAAGGAAATGGAGTAGAGCTCTGTGCAGTCACTTCGGTGCAGTGAGGTCACCTGCTCCAGGACACACTCAGGGCTGAGTGTGACTCCTGCGCAGTGGCAAATATCTGGACAGCAGCTGATGGAAGCACTGAGACCTGGATAACATAAATAACTTACGCAAATTCACAGGGCCCTGATTTACATGACCCATCTTCCAATCCTTTACGACAGCCACAAGCGCTCCGCTTTGTTAGACACATTGATTCCAGGATGAAACAGGTGATCTCACAAAAGCACACATTAAATAAACCAAAGCAAAGAGTCTAACCCTCAGAACAGACTGGGAGCTAGCAAGTTCCCAGGCTGTGTGTCACAGGAAAATATGGGCAATGTATGATCAATGTGTGGGTATGTTACTTGCTTTGAACAAAAGTCTAAAACTGTCTTGGGATAAGTAAGAACAGGAGACACTTCTGCGCAACAAAGCAGAAACTATCCCCCTTCAGGTTTCTGAAAGAGAGAGCTAAATCCCTAAATCTGGTGCAAGAGAGAAACTAAAACTTTAGGTGACTGGCAGTAGATTGAATGTCAAGACTCATGGATGCTTTCATCACAACAGTGGAAGGACTGCTACATCATGGCTAGGTTTCACGGACGAAGATTTGGAAAGGGCTCTACCCACGTTTGTTACAAGCGCGCTGGTGGCTAAAAAGGCCAATACAAGATAGACAAGTCCGGTTGCAAAAGGCACAGCAGAAAGACTCCTTAGGAGATATATTCTGCAAGGTATGATTCTTTCTGCATTCTCAAGAGTGATCCTGCGTGCGTTCTCAAAAGCATCAGCAGTGTTAAAGGAAAGACTGCTACAGCAGAGCAGTACATGTAAGGAGGATTTCAGGTGATGGCAACAACAACTTCTGCATTAAGCAGAACATTTTATTTCTTTGTCATATGCAAATGTCACCAAATGACAACACCAAAACAACTCCCCTCCATTATAGTTCAAAAATCTACCTGGGCTTGAATGACTTGCCAATCCTGTTGCTGTTGTCACCATCCCTTTTGCAAAGCTGCTTAAATACAAAAAAAATAAAGGGGAAGACTAAGTGTTGCTGCTCCATGTCTGCACATATGAAATACCTTATGAAAGATAAACTGAGGATGGAGCTAGGGGAGAAAAAAGCCCATAAATCCCGTGTGAACTACTGCCAGACAGCCAGTATTTCAAAACAGCAGCAACCCCCTGCAAGGTCCCAGGGGAAACATCATAGCAGAAGCTGAACCAGATCAAACACTTCATCACATCAGTGCTTTTTTTTCTTGCTGTTTGATACTTCCTAAACATCCTACTGAGAAAAATACCACAAAGTCACAGCGAGACTAAGGCTGGCCTTCCTGCTTTTTAAGAAAGCTACAGGTGTTGTTAAGGTCTTTGAAAATGCACAGGATCTGCATGCAGATGCATGGTACCTACCCAGATTAGGGGCACTTGCAGTCCTCTTGTTGTTCTTTATCTTGAAAAAGCCTCGGCCGAAAGAGGATCTGGCCTTGCGGGTACCAAAACTGTCCTCATCTGCCGTGCTACCATGAGAGGGAGACTTCGGGGGCAGGGTTGCAAAACTATGACCTTCCACAGGAGGTTTAACCTGCTTAAGTTAGGGAAATAAAGATTTAATATAAGGGAATTGCAAAAGGCCTTTTGAGAGGGACTGCACAGTGACCGTTGACAGAAAACCTGGGAAGTCCCTCTCATGTGCTACTACAAGAAAAAAAATGTAAAATCCGCAATGAAAAACATAAACAAGATCTTCATTTGAATACGTCGTCCTGGTTTCAGCTGGGATAGAGCTCATTTTTTCCTAGTAGCTGTGTTTTGGATTCGAGATGAGAACAGTGTTGGTAACACATGGATGTTTTGGTTGTTGCTGAGCAGGGGTTACCCTGCGTCAAGGAATTTTCAGTTTTCCAGGTTCTGCCAGTGAGGAAATGCACAAGAAACTGTGAGGGAGTATGGCCAAAGGGATATCCATGGCCAAGCTGACCAAAGGGACATTCCATGCTATGGAACACCATGCCCAGTTACTTGGAAGGGGAGCCCATCGTAGCTCAGGAGATGAACAACAGCATTGCGCATCATTTGTCTCTCTCTCTCTTTCTCTCCCTTTTATTACTGTTATTATTATATTACTTTACTTTGTTTCAATTATTAAACTGTTCTTATCTCAACCCATGAATTTTCCTTTTTTTCTCCTGATTCTCCTCCCCATCCCACCAGGGCAGAGAGGGCAGGGAGAGGGAATTGAGGAGGAGCTGCCTGGTACTTTGTTTTCAGTTGGAGTTTAACCATGACACATGTTCAGGACCCAGGATTACTATCACTACCTGCTAAGAGTAACCTGTCTTCTTTAAGATGTTCCTCACTTTCTGCAAGCTTGGCTCAAAGGTATAGAAAAGGTAAAATACAGTCGTGGAAGGTTTTGAACTTTTCCAGCTCTCCAGGATTTCTGCCTCCCCCACTGGGAGCTGCAGGGGCAGTGGGAAGCAGAGAGGCAAGACACTCATGGTATATCAGTTCTCTGCCAAATGTCAGAGCTCTTTCCATCACTGCTCTGCAATTGCTGAATTAATGGATGAATTGATGATGTCTCCTGCCAAAACTGAGAGGAAATTATGTATCAGGCATGGAGAATAAACGCCAGGAGAGACAGCAGACACTCCAGTTAACCAATTTAAAGCAGTAGTTTAACTTTGCTGGTTGTTTCAGTTGCTTTAAAAAAGAAGAAGGAAGAAAACCCATTCACAATCCAAATACAATCCTTTGGCTTTTGCTGAATCAATGCAGCATTCACCCCACAAGTGGTATCTGAGGTCTGTCATCCTTGCTCAGGTCTTCCTATAGGTAACAAATGCAGGTTGTGGCCATAAGGGGTAACTGTTCTGCAATGACAGTCTTTTCAGAAACACAGTTTCCTACTCACAGAAACACAGTTTCCTACTCACAGAAACAATTGGGAAATCCAAAGGGTTTTAAAGATACACTAATCAAAGGTAATTACAGAGTCAGTAAAATACTTAATGGTTAGCTTTGCTAATTATCTAGTGGTAGAATATGTGGGGGAAACATTAGCTTGGAGGGCAACCTTAAGCTCAGACAGACTGGAAGATAATCCATGTGTGAGGAGGCAAGGGTGCGACATTAAGCACTGACACTGAGGTGATGATGACACTCAGAGACTCCACACTATCCTTTCTGCAGCATATTCCCCCTTTGGAACTGTGTGTGGTCATTTCACATCACGGAGTCTTTCACCACCCACTCACTGCCCCTGTTCCTCCATGTACAGGCACACACTTGTTACCTCTGTTGGCTTCTGGGCAGGGTCTCTGTCCTGTTTGGGAAAGATTAAGACAGACATTTAAAATGCTATGGTTTCTAGCCAGCATTCAATTCATTATGAGTTAAATTCTGAAATTAAATACCCTTCCCTGCACATTTTTTCCCCCAAAATAAATCTCTTCGGAGCTGTATTTCACACAGATTAATCCTTGCTGTCTTTGAGGTCAGTGAGCTGACATGGAAGTTGCTTTCGTTTACTTTGTGAAGGATTAGCTGTGCACATAATTAGGGATATGCAGAATGTTAAGTCTGAGAGGACCCAAAGAGGAATCAGACAGGGTAGAAACATCCACATCCTCTACTCCTTGGCTGTCCAAGCAAAGAACCAAAAACCTCCAACCCATAAACTCCAGCTCTCATTATAAAATCTTGGTTACATTTTCATTCCTGTCAACACCCCTCCTATGCTGTCAGACACAGGAGGTGTCAGGGAATTCAGGAGCTTCTCTCTCTAGGAGTTCAGGCTGTCACAAAAGAGCACATGAATCACCCTGATTTGATGGCACTGCTGGAGGTTTGCTGCTTTTGGTCACTTAGAGAAACCTAAACTGAAGCTATCGCGAGACATGTAACGGCTCATATTTTTGTTCCTGACCACCTTAAAACATAGTCAGCCCAGACTGGATTTTATAATGCATTAATTACATGGTCTTCCAAAATTATTCAAGTAGGAAGGGGTAGTGGGACTTATTTTCTTCTGGAAGATGTCACATGTATGTGACCATTGCTAACACATGACGAGCTCTGCTCTGACTCAGGATTTCCCAGAAGGTGATAACAGAGCATCCATGGGGTCACTGCCACAACAGAGATGTCACTCCCATTCCTAAGGGGATGGGAGGGAGGAGGAGGCCGAACCTACCACTTCGGATGGCTCTTTCCTCAAACTGCTCAGACTGCTGGACTTCTGCAGCGAGGAAGTTCTGGGACAACGACATAAAAACAAAGCTAAGTTATTGAAATTAAATTTGCTAAAATTGAGACACAGGAACCAGCTTTAAAGAAAGCACTGTAAACATGCTGAGATACACTAAAACCAACGATGCTTTGAAATAAGACAATCAATGCAGTAATCAAAGACCACAAAATTTAATTACACCATAATTACTGATGATGATGCTTCAGTGACACAATACCCACCTTTGGATTTTGTTGGTTTCTTATTTAACATCATATTTTCAGAAGCACAAGCAGAAGTTACACAGGCAAAGGAATTGATACAAACAAAAGCTATGAAAAACAGTATTTTTAGCAACTGCCTTTTGACTAATTTAATCCTTAGAGAAGCCAAGTATGAGTGTTTTAGTATTTTAACTTCGGTTCTATTTTCCATTTAGGACCAGATATCCCACAATTTCTGGTGGGATTTACAGTCTAGAATGCTCAAGTCTGGTTGAAAAGAAAATTACCATTAAAGTTTTTTCATAACCACATATAAATTCGGAGAAACACTGAATTTTATAAAGTTACCTATACTTACACCAACACAAGAGGAGCAGAATGGGGCTTTTATTTTCTCATTCTAATCCACTCATCACCCTTCCCCCACTATCAAAAGAAAAAAGCAAATCAAATGTGTGTGTACTGTGGAAAACTATAAATTTCAGAGTATACTGACAGTCTACCACTGATGTAACAGAAAGTAACTGTGCACAGACAAAGCACTGGAAAGTAATGATCAAGAAAGCTCAGGACATGAGCAGAAACCCGTCATCACTAAATCTCCTCTTTGTTGGAATTAGTTGACGTGTTTGCATGTGTGTGTAAAATATGGGGGGTGTTGGGGTTTTCAAGTTGACAGTCATATATAAATATATGTCTCCTAAACAGTTTTGATTATGGTACTTACACTGGACTATCACACAGATGAGTTTCTGGGGAGGAACCTGCTGATCTTCCTTCACTGTAAAAATAAAGAAGATACAGGAAAAATATTTTGCTGGACAGAAATCCCATCATTTCAGACTGCTTTAATTGTGCTTTCACTTCAGCTCTTATGATACTAACACATGGCAAATATTCCCTTCAGGTTGGCAAGTCTTGTGAAAGATAAAGGACAAAGGTGAGCTCAAGATAAAGATAAGCTGCATGAGGCACAGCAGAAACCAAGCCAAGCTGGTCTTCTGGACAGGATGCTTTCCTTGACTGGAATGGAAAAATCCCACATCAACTTGGGCTTGCAGTGATTTTTCACACTAAGATGATGATTGTTTAAAGTCAATAAGATTTTCCTGCCTCTGGGTTCTTAGTATTTGATACTCCTTTATATAAAGCCAGGGATTTGGAGCCAGTAGAAAAACACAAGCACAGCCCTTGCGTAGGTGTGAGTCTGGGGTGCTTTTCCATCTCCTCTCAGGGCAAGGAGGGTGCAGGATTAGAAATGTTGGTGGAAGGTGAAGGCCACTCCTTGCTTACCGAGAAGGATTTAACCATTGCACTTCATGAACATTAGCTTAGTTTGCTACAGCTACTCAGATGAATGCCAGCCTTGTTTAACTGACTTAATGTCTTGACAATTTAGTCACTTACAGATTATTAACCTCATTAAACATCCCAGAATATTGGATTTACAATTGAAAAATGCATGGAAACCATAATAATACCTCATTTCACTTGCAGGATCTGGCCTAGGCTGTGTTTTCACTCTCTCTGCATCAGCTTCTGAGCTCTTGGATGTTGATGAAAAAGAAGGAATTGAAATCTGTAAAATACTGGTGTGGATCTGTAAGGAGTTCTGAAAAGGATGAAGGATATGTGTTACACTCTTCTGAGCTGAAATGAAGCAGTCATATATGAAAAAAGAGTAACAGATAAACTGTGAAAAGGAGGGTCTGAAATAAGGTTTTGAAAGGTTTTTTTCTATTGTAATACAGTGATTTACTATTTGAAAGATGGCATTGAAGATAAAACATGAATCATTGCACAGATAAGCTACAGCACAGACAAAAATCTCCCAAGGCTGCCTCCTGAATCTGTCTCTACCACAGACACCATGAAGGGTAGTTCACTTTTCAGGTTTACACTTGTCCTCAGCCACTCAGAGAATACCAAAAAACTGCTAAACATTCAATTTAATTTAATTTTCTTCATAGTGTATTCATGTAAGTCAAGACCCTGCTCTGACTCAGACTTCTAAGAGAAGAGATCTATAGTTTTATTACTGGAAAATCTGTTTGCAAAAATCAGATATTGGACCACAACATACTTATCATGGATGCAATAATGTAATAAATATGACAGGATATATTAAATAAGTCCTGCTTATTTACTTGTTTCCTTCAAGTTCCTGCCAAATATAGCTCCTAAAATAGCTGTGTTTGATATGAAAACTAATTTCTATATGTTTGATAGGAAAAGAAGTTTAGACCCATCCTCATGGCAAATACAGCTATGTACTGTCTACCGATCCCATCTGATGATTAAGAAAAATAAACTTAATTCAAACTCCTCAACAGCTTTCACAAGAAAACTACATTCTCCAAAAGGATATGAGACATTACTACAAACTGCAACCCGGAAAAGAAGTCTTTTCAGAAACTTGAGTTTTGGCATCTGCAATATGAAATCAGCACAAACAAGATTTTCCAGGACCAAGGGCATTAAATGAGGAAGGAAAAAAGACACCTCTTCATGAATATTCACATTAAACTCATCGTGGATTGGAGATGCTGTCACTGGGGTTGGGGATGGGCTTTTCTCTGGGTCAGTCAGACTTGGTGTGTCCAGTAAAACCGTGGAAACAGACCCTGAATTCAAGTCTTCACCGTCACTTTCCTTGCCTGAAGGGAGAGAACATGGAAAATTGCTGGCTTTATTTCTGGATACATGATGACCCTTGTGCCCATGCAAGGTGCAGTCATTTATGGGTCAAAAATGGAAGGATTTGGTTGTTGGGTTTTCTTAGGACAGACCACAATAGAGGGAGGGAAGTCATTGCCAGTGTAGCTTCCCAATCCAACCACCACAACACAGATGAGTTGGAACAGAGGGAGGAACATAGACCAACAGCAAAAACTCCAGCAAATGCCCTCAGGGCATTTAGTGGGATTGCTTTCAACAAGTTGAATAAACTGGAGTAGTTATTTCCTCTCCATGTTCTGGAATTTCATACTAAATACTTCTTTTCCCTTATTCACTAGGAAAAGATCAGGAGGTCAAGTCTGCCTGCAATTTAAGCTGTCTCTCTGTTATCTCTAAGTTACCCATAGGAGAAATGGAGCCCACTGCTCAAGAGTGGGCTAGCAGCAGCCTACATGGTGTTTGCAGCCTGCCACAAACTCAGTGTGTCTCATTCCATTCATGCTGAAGCCCATCCAGCATCCTCTGCTCCCAGCGTTGCTCCTGAACTGTGCTGGTCCTGCCAAAGCCTTGGATTGGTTGTTAAAGACAACCAAGGCTTCCTACAAAGTTAGCAGAAATCTCACACTCGTTGCCAAAGACCTGAAGCAAACACAAGCCAAAGTTTGTTCACAGCCAAAACCTCTCTTGCCCAGTTTTCACTGCCAGAAATCTCTGTTCATGCTCTGTGAAGTGACCCCAAAACACAGTTCCCAGAGACTCGAGGTCTGTTCTAATACCCTCCTGTGTTTGAAGGTGTGAAAAAACAGTACCTGTTCAAAAATTGCTACCCCTCCAACACTCAGCCCCACAAAAATACATACTTTGCTTCCTCACTCCTCAGCTTTTGACAATCCTTACTCTCTGAAAGGACCCCTGGGGGCTCCTGCATCCCTCTCCTAGGATGGAGAGGGAGATGGAGGATGGATCCACCTCCAACACCTGCACAGCCAACAAAAGCCACAAGCCCATGTCTGTCCTAAACAAACTCAAACTTCTGACCAGCTCAACATTTATCACCTCAAGGGATCAGAAGCTGCTGGATCTGGAAACCTCCACCAGTCTTGGAACATATGGAATGGACCGTGTTATGGTATAAATTACAGGTACCATTTCAGTTTCCCAGCTAAGCTCCCTACCACAATGCACCTGGAGTTTTAATGAGGGCAGAGTTTAATTTTTTTTGGTTGTACAATACCTTTTTTACCTTGAGCCAGTATCACCATGTCTTGAACTTTCTTGTACCTGTTCAGAGATTGCCGGAGCTCTTCGATCTTCCGATCCTAAAATAAAGGGAAGTTGTGACTGTGCTTCCTCCCCCAGAAATACAAATAACTACATTCTTCAATTTAACTGGTTGTGAGACTAAAAGAAGTGGGAAGTGTGGATGGGACAGGGAGGTTTTGTAGTATCAAAACCTGTATTTAGCAAAAACTACCACCTGATTATTGTCCCAGCCTTGAAAGCTCCCTTGTTAAGTCAAAGGTAGAGTATAATAAATTGGCCACGTACAAAGGATTTAGGGCTTTGGTGATCAAAAGAAAACATCCTATAAAATGCACATGCATATGAAAGCACAAAACCATCCCTTAAAACAATTCCTACTTCACAGAAAGCCCTTTCGGGAACATAACCTGCAATATGGCACTTTTATGGAGCTCTTTACATCTTCAGAACACAGTCACACTAAATTGTAGTCACACTGAATTCAATGACTCAACAGTGAAGGACTCTGTAAGGACCCTCTGTATAGTTATATGCTGAGTCCATTAAAGGCACTGCTGTGCTTCTGACTACAAAAAATCATCAGTTTTTAGAAGCTTAGTTTTTAATTGAATTGTGAAAGGCTCATACATGAAGGTTTTCTTAGAGATATAAATCAATCTGATGATTACTGAAAAAATAATGACTTTGCTACCTTCTCTTCATTTGCTGCCATTAGAGATTCTACCGCCTTCTTCATTTTCTGTACCTCTATATCTAAAAACACAACACAGTTCTCCAAGTCAATTTAAACCAGACACTGTGAGAAAATAAGAAAAACAAAAAAAACCCCTAGAAGCAATTCAGTAATATCTGAAAGTAAACTTACAAATTAACAGACAAAGCATAAGCCATTTAAAATCTGGATTAGATGGAAATATATAGAAGAAATCCCTTTTCTTCAAAACCTCTTCTCTGACAATTTTATCAAGGAAATTATTAAATTCAGGAACTTAAGAGAATGGAAAACTCAAGAGTAAAACTACTACTTGACTTTTCACTATCTCCACCTTTCAAATAGCCAAATAATTACAAAACAAAAAGTTTGAAATAAAAAATACTCCATTTGGAATGCAATAAAATGCATCCTCATTACGACAATCAACAAACACCCCAAATGGCATCTCAAAAACCCACTATCCAAAGCAACTGGATTAATAGATATGATGAAGGAAGCACTGGGCAGTGATGCTTAATTACAGCCTTAATTCAGTACAGATGTAGAAATTAGGACAGCACAATGGAATGAAACAAGTCTTTGCTGTGATGAGCAGTCATGCTGGAATAAATATATATTCCGACTTGGACAAGGTACTTAATACAGACAACAGCACATCATCTATAATCCTTATTTACCAAGAAGTATAAATACATGGAAATATGTATGTTCTGGAGGTGTTCTGGACTAGAAATCCAAAGAGAATAGAAATAATCTCCACTTTCTCCTAAAAATCCACCTTGAAGTGAGCTTTAAATTTTGCTACAAACACAGGCAAACTTCTCACCAAACTCACAGGCAAGAAAGCCTTTTACACTGTTTTAACTCCCCAAAAATTCTTGGAAAGCAAACAGAGCAGGAAGAACATTTTCCTCCTTAATGAAATGCAAGAAGAAAACAAGCTGCCTGGATGGTTTTCCAGATGAAAGACATTTAGAAACTAAACCAGTAACTGAGCCAGTTCCAATGATTTTCCCTCAGTTCTGCTGGCTGAAAATCTGGTTTACTGGATTGCAGCTGCATTTCACTGAGAGGCAACTGCTTTGTGGGTCTTCCTGAGACCAAATCGTTCTTTGCCTATCAGCTTTTCTTAGAAAATTTTGGTTTTTAAATGTGATATCTCCACTCTTATTCTCCAGTTTTACTCTAACTAAGGGTTATAGATGATGCAATCTAACCATGTTTGTTAAAGCAGTTTTGCAAACACATGCAGGAAGCTATTCTGGAAAGCACTTCTGGAATGCAAATGCTTGGGGAAAGACACCAGAAACCTTACTTTTATCTTTGAGCTTCTTTTTACAATTTTCATCTGTGCAGGAAAACCCATTGGATTTGAAATTAGCACGAAGGTTATGATATTAAAAAACTTTTCAGAGAACACCGATAATAAAAGAGTCAACTATTCCTCACTTCATTCAGCTAATGAGGTAGATAATCTATGTTTCTTAATATTGGTCCAAGGCAGAAAAAATATGTTTCATCATTGCAAAAGATCTTTTGCTGAGCTGTACTGAAAACTAAACTAAAGCTGAGGGCCAGAGGGTAATGGGAGTTCAAGTAGCTCCTCACGAAAAAAAGCCCTATATAAGTAGTCACAAATGCAATAAAATCAGACCTTGTTCACATTTAAATGTCCTTAAATAAAAATGGAATCATAGCTCATTGTGGTCACTTTTAGTGATTTTAGCCAGTGGTTTTGAAAACAGATCATTTTATTAAATAAAATGTGACAATCTACACACAGCCTTTTCCTCCTCATGTCAGGGGAGGAGACTAATCTCTTGTGGCTTTGTTTTCTATAAAACACACTTTGAAAGCATGATCTTAAAATCAGCAATAATTACCAGCGAGATATAGTCAGAATTTAAATTGCAGTGGGCTAAGAAAGTCTCTGGAAAATTTTTGTGAGGCTTTAACAAAAAAAATTCTAGTTTCAAGTAAAATAAATCCTGAATCTAAACTTAAATAAATACTAATTTAGTTTCTTCTTTGCAAGCAAATAAAAGAATTACCTAGCAAGGAAAATTTTTGTGCTAATTCAAGCCTAATTAAGATTTGGACTTAACCAGTGCACAAATCTAGAATCAATCCTCAGTTTCACCTACTTACAGGTAGGTCCACATCACACTTTGGTCTGTAGTTTGGTATTCCATAGATAAAAAAAAAGCATCACAAAGCCCATAAATACCCAGGCAGGAAAATTTCCTTTTCAATCTTTTTGGGGAACTTGTTGAAATTCTTTTAAATCTTTCTTGGCCAATATAAATTGCATCTTTTTAGGCCTCAAACAAGTCACATAAAGATCTAACTAGGGATCTCTTGACCAGTTTAAATTTGATCAAGAACTTGCTTTGACAGCAATTTCAGCAGCTGCATTGTCAACACCCACTAAATATATTACAAGAGGCAAACACAAAGCTTAAGAAAATTGAGGCTTTTATCAGTTATTTCCTGTACAACCATTCATGGAGACACGACCTCAGATGAGGTGACTGAGGAGGACATGGTGACAGAGCCTTCTTTTACCTCTGTCCAGGATTTCAATTCCTTCTCCTTTGAGCTTGCAAACCAATTTTTCGTGCAACCTTTTTACCTCGGCTTCCTTCTGCTCCAGTTTGTCTTTCAAAGCTGAGAGTTCATCCTGTAACAGACACAGAGTCACTCAGGGACAGCTTCCACACACACATGAGATGTTTCCAAAATTCTCTTCTAGGAAGCACATTGGGCAGATCCTCAGCCTATGGAAATGACCCAGGGTCTCCTGACATTTACACCCACCAAAATGACCCTGAACATCACAACAGACCTCTGGGGGCAAAACCAGTGGTCTGAAATTGTCAGTCTCATTGTAAAGAGATTTTACATCTAAATGTAAAGAAGAAATAGTAAAGATTAAAAAAAAAAAAAGAAAAAAAAAAAAGGAGTTTTCTTATTTATTTGACCTTGCAGAGACAGAAAAAGTGCAGATGATGAGGGCAAGGGCTAAAATCTCCAGAGATTTATTTTGGTATTTATAGGGCATTTTGTATGTTCAAAGCCAAACAACCAGGCTGAGGACAGTTTCAGAAATAACCACTGCTTCTATGGAAGAAAAATCAACCACAACACCACCAAGCACATGGACACACACACTGGAAAGCAGTTCAGACACAAACGTGGTACCTCTGCCACAGTTTGGGTTTGCTGATCAAGCACTAGGGAAGGAAGCTCCGAGCTGAGATTCTTGGGAATGAGACAGATGGTGTTTTGGGGGAGTTGGGGTGCATTAGAAAAATGCTGTCAAATTTTAACTTAGATCTAACCATCTGCACTAGCAAGTGAACTGGCACAGCTCCATGCATTTAACTTTTTAAAATTTGAGTCAAATCCTACCCAGTTTAGTAACATGTTTCTTTGATGTCCAAGGATATCTTGTGCAACAGCATCATCAAGACAGGGCCCTCAGTGCAAATGTACCCAACACTGAAAATTTAATTTGTTCAGTTTGTAAACAAAGCAAAACAAGGCAAGACTCAGCATTTTGGAGGATTCCTTAAATCCTTAAAGGAATAAACCAAACTAGAAAATACTGTGTTAGGTATTTTCCTGAGCTAACCCTCAAAAGATCTGTTGCAAATATACAGCGATGTCTGCAACCCAAACTACGGAATTTCCTGTAATTGGTTCATGTTTGCCCTAAAGCATCATTTAAAAAAAAAAATAGATCAACCTTAAAATTGTCAAGAAATCAAAGCTTCTTCCACAACAGTGGCTGAGCAATAAATACATTTCTCCAGTGCTCCAGTGTGGCACTGATTTTGATGGGATTTCTGCCAGTGTAGGATCCATGCTCCTCCAAAATAAGACCATTTCTTGGTCACTTGAGAAGCTGGTGTTATACCCACAGGCAACTAGAGCTGTCAATGTGTATTTCTCCCTCTGAATTAGAAACATGATATGCAAATTTACATGTGGGGCGGGGGGGAGTACAGAAGAATCACTATTTTCCAGCTAGTTTTCATGAATAAATTTTCTATAAAAGGGTGATAAAAAGTTCTGCTTGAATAATGGATGCAAGCTACACACAAGGCAATCTTTCCTCAGAAGGGGCATGGTTTTAACCCAAGTCTAATTCCATTAGGTGTAACCTATGCAAAGTTCACAACACTAAAATCCTCTCCCATGCAAAATAAAAGCTGTTTACAAGGAATATCTACATCAAGAGCTCTCTAACAAGGAAGGGCACACTGCATACTAACACACAGCAATTAATGAAGAACAGAGCATGACAGCATGATGCAGGACAGACTGTAAAAGGGTAGGACATGAAGGATTCAAAACAGGCCCAGTGTCCCCCAGAAACTACCACACCTTTAATATCTGGCTTTTTTGTTCCATCCGCTGCTTTTCATACTGCATCTGACCCACTTTGATTTTCATACTAGAAAGTTTGGCCATTAAAGACTGGTAACAGAGACAGAGGAGTGAGAGAAAACTAAAGGTAGAAAAGAGACAAGGCTAAATGGCAAAGAGAAGTTAGACATTTAGAGAAACAGGTTGCTAGAAATACTTAGGTGAATGTTTTCACTTCAGAAGTGGCTTATTTTTAGCACACTTAGAAGAAAATAAATGTTCAATTTTGGTCTCAACTATGGCATACATCTTGTGTACTGCAACTCATGTTTCTTGACACATGTGAAACAAGGGTCTAAACAGGGAATAAATTTACTGATAACAGCAAGGTAAGTTATCCTTCATAAAAAGCACTGCTCAGGTTGAAAAACCACAGCATGACATACAGAAATAGCCCCTGCTGCTAAGTGAGAACCATGAAACCCCAGGGCCTGAGAGGACTCAGATTTTGCAAGGTGCAGGCAGGGATTAGGGAAAAGACAATGAACTCCTAAAGCCTGACTTAGACTCACCTCTGCTTCTTCCCCTCAGCCTCACTTACTTTGGTTGTTTTCAGTTTTTTCTCATACTGGAGTCTTTCATTGTCCATTTCTCCCACTCTCAACCGCAGTTCATTTATTTCCTGGATCAAATCCTGAGCGAAGGGAAAAAGAAGACCAGAAACAATGAGAAAATTCAGTAAAAGCCCCAGAACAAAAGCTACCCATTGGTAGGAAAGCAGCAACAATAAAAGCAGCAATAAAAGGCACTCTGTACACAAAATCACACCACCTAAGTCAACCAACTCAGAGCTTCACAGATATCCAGGGACTCTATTTCTCAGTTTTCCGTTCTATTCCCAAATCTGATGGTCACCTTTGACACTATGACAATTGATTTTGGAGGGTTTTTCTCTCCTGCAGCATGACCCGATGTCAAAATACACTGTGTGGCACTCACTGCTGAGTGAATTCAACCAGAATTCAAGAGTGTAAGATCCTGGAGCAGAAACTAAATTATTCTGATTAATTTCTTATGGACCTCATGGGTAATCAGATCCTTTACCACTGGTAACTGGTGACCAAAAAATATCATACAGTTTCTCCCAGGTGTTAAACAGAAGTTCAAGACAAGTCCTAACAGCATGCTTTGCCCCCAAAATGTTTTCAATTACTCCCTTGCAAGTGCACAAAAAAAAAAAATCAATGATAACTTTGAGCTGTGGGGGTCAGAGGTTTTCCTTACTGGCACTGGCACCGGGAACACAAACTACTCCTCTCAGAAACTCCTGTGCACAAGGGACACTGGAGTTGGTTAAATTATGAAGATCTTCCCGTGACTGAGCCAGTTTTACCCTCTGGCTGCTGCTTCAAAGGCTGGTTATGTACTCCTCCCTAAATAAACTCCCTTGTAAGGTATTTTCTTACATAAACTCAGCCCAACTCAGACCACCCATGTTCCTTAAGGAAAATAATGCTGGTGCCTGCTGAGAAAGTGAAAAGACGGGAATGATTTAAAGAACAGAACAATTACAAATTTCTATTAAGTATACAATTAGCTTTGGGAAAAAGCTGTGTATTTGTGAACATCTAGACAGCAAATCCTAGAGCAGAAAGGCCCAGTGAAGCATCTATTTAGAGAAAGAATGGAGAACATGAGTAACCAACCAAGCTGGAATGGGAAGGTGCAACAACAGACATAAGGAACAACTGGATAATACAGGGATTTAATTTGAATGGTAATTCTGTTGGAGCTAGTAGTTCCACAAAAGTTGTCAGATGTCAATGATGAGGTTTTTTTCTTTTCCCTAAATAAAATCAGAAGCAACAGTCATAGTTTTTCTTTCCCAGTTTGGGTAAGAATCTATTTCCATTTTGAACACTCCACGTAAATGCCACAATGTGTTTTATGGTCAAATATTTTAAATATTCATTTAAATACTCAGCTCATCTAAAATAGTTGATAATCTACTACTTTAAACAGGAATACTGTGTAATTCTGATAAAGCACTGCCTCCAAAATACCACTTTGAGATTTTGCAAGGGCTGAGACAGTTACAACTAATCAGCCATTCATTTTCCCACTGAACCAAATAGAAATTAAGATATATTACCCCTTTCAGTGTTTAAGCCTAAGCCTTTTTACAGCTATAAAGTGTTGAAGCAAGGAAGAAACAATATAACAATTTCTATCACACTAAACTACGTCATTCTGGTTTTCAAAGGGAGGGAGGAACATTTTAGTAATAGTTCATTAGTTCTGGCATAAACACCCAGGAAATAAATCTATATAGCCCCTAATTAAAGATAACTTAAGTTATTTTTATCAAAGGCATTAAGTGTATTTCAAGGTATTTCAAAGAGAAAGGTCTTCATAGCCTTTTGCACACAGCTTATAGAGTTGCAGTGCATGGCGTGCTCCCCACACTGGAACCACTTTTCTAGGAAACGGTAGCTCCACATCCATCTTCTTGGCATGTGAGTTGTGCTATTAAATTATGGAGAGACTGCAGTTCAGGGGGGAAACAAAGAAAGGGGGAGTACAGGAGAACTCTACGATTAACTAGATTTAATAAAAATAAGGATAGAAAGAGAGTAAGGAAATCAGATCTGTTACTGAACCAGAGGAAAAGGTGACAGCAGGCACATGGATCCATCCCACAGTTTGAAAAATGTGCTGTCACACAGCTGTCACCACACACAGAATCACTTACTTTCAAATCTGAGAGCAATTCAAGTAATTAGTTTTTAACCTGTGGGCTTCAGGTCCAAAGAAAGCAATTCAAAAGCAAGCCTAACTTTTTTCCTTATGCTCATAAATACAAGTGAGGAACAATGCTTCACTGGAAACTAAGGAGGTGGGAAACCACTGACTGAAGTGGAAATTTGCTCTCCTGTGATGACAATATGGCTTTTTTTCCTTCTAGAAATGAAGGACATCTGGAACATCCACAATATGAACACCTGACATTTCAGCTCGTTTACAAATCCAGAAGTAGAAACTTCGTTCTGCTTTGCAGACAGATCCAAGGTTTTTCTGATATCAGTATGCCATCCTGGCAGCAAAGCTCAGCCTGATACTTGCAGTTTCCTGGAAAAACTGGGTTTGCCCACCTGTTTTGAAGTTTTCTGGCTTCAAAAATGAACAAGGTTCAGCTGCACAGACCTGCAATGCACAGAGGGCAAATGCCTGAGGGGAGCACTGCCAGGGATGGAAGCTCTGATGGTAGGAATCCCAAACTGGCTCTGGGAATCTTCCTCTGTAAAACCAGAATTTAACAAAGGGGCCACTTCTTATTTTAAGAGATACATTTTTTTAACCTTAAAGATGAGTTCCCTTCTTGCGTGGTTCAGGTTCCCTTCAGGTAATGTGAAGACACACACAGCTTTCACAATTTATTCCATTGGGTTTTACTCACCTCTGTGTCTCTGAATCTGTCCTCATAGTCCAATCTATCCTTCTCTACAGATGTAAGCTTTAATTTCAGAGTGGAAATCTCTGCCATAAGATCCAGCTTCTGAGTTTCAAGGGTTGTTCTGCTTAAAAGCTCCTGATTCAAGATAAAGAGAACAGAATTATTCACCCAAGGGGAAGAAATCAGTGATTTATTTTGACAGCTAAAGGTCTCCTTCATGGGGAAAAGCATCACCCTCTTCCTTGCACTCTGTGAAGCCCTGGGACACAGCTATTATCCATCTGACAGACTCCAGGAACCTAGGATGCATCTGGGATCACGGGGGCACTATCATGGGCTGGCTGCCAGGACGAGAAAAAAGCCCATCTGTCATCACAGTTGCTGTGGGCAGCAAGGAGCTGTGAGGGGAATCCACCCATCCTGCCACAGGGTTTTGATCTAAAGGCTCTTTGAAGTTCAGTGGGGAAGGACTCAAAGAAGAACAGAACTGGATTCTTACAGTGTAAAGTAGCCCTGACATTACTAAGCACAAAGACTTCTACTATATTTGAAAGCAAATATAGTAGAAAATTACCCCTTAGCTAAGAGATATCAAGGGCTGCAACACCTTGGAGTGCACTACTCTCACCAAAGCAAAATGCAGGGTTTTTTAGGACAGAAGGAAAACAAGACAGCAAGACAGGCATGGAGCTGTGAAATACCTGTTGCAGCATCTCCTCTGTGGCATTCAGTTTCTCCCTGTGCTCCTCCAGGCAGAACTCCAGATCCCGAATCTTTTCTCCTTGGGCCTCCACCTGGTCTGTGAGCACACTTACCTGGACAGAAGGGAAAAAGGGATGTAAGTTTAGCACCTTGTGTCTGTGTCAGCTGAAGAACTGCACGTGCTGGCTGCGCCAAAGATGAAATGGGACCATGTAGGGAGGAGAAGAAGCAGCAGAGCTCTGCAGTGGACACAACACTCGGCAAAGGCAACAGGAGAGGAGAGAAAACTCCCCCTTCACACCACAGTTTCAGCCAAAGTTTTGACAGGTGCATTGTAATTCTGCATCTCTCCTCCTGGCTTGTCCTGGAAGTTTCCATGAGGTGTGGCTGCTGCATTTTGCTACCAACAATTATGCCTTTGCTGTGACAATCCATTAACTAAACCCATTAGTTCCTACCTTAACAACCAAATAGCCAAATCTCACTGCTTACAATTTATTCTCCTTCCCAAGGATCACACATTGTGTACCATAACAACCAGTTTCTCCTCTTGAGAGCAAAAAAAGCAAAGGAGGTAAAAACACACAGCCCAAGCCTGGGCAGGACCAAGACAACACCTTTGAGACACCTTTCCTAAGGACAGGATATCTGTCTCCTGATGCAGCCATCATGGGAATGGTCATGGAAAGTGGGGATATTAAAGATATACATGAATGTAAGTAGGTGGCTGCTCTGCTGACATGCTCAGCTAACAAGATTCAAAGACAGATTGGATACGCAGACATAAAGGTCTTTGGATTTTTCCTGTAATCTAAATCCACACCCATCCTTAATCTGGGTTAACTGTCTAAGACATCATAACTTCAAATAAATTCTCAGAGGTTTTTATCACATGCTATCAAAAAGTCTCATGAAGGCAAGAGCACAAAAAAATAACTGGGGTGACAACTCACTTGCAGAACAAGAGATTCCTTATCATTTTCCAGACGAGCCAGCCTTTCTTGATAAACATCTCCATTCCCAGATATGTGTCCATTAGTCTGAAAAATACAGCAAATAGTGCACAGTCAGCAATTGTACCACAGTGTCATCCAATGCTATCAACACACTTTGGGAGTATTTTTAATCTGCACAGTTGAAGAACAGATTTGTAGTATTCTCCAGCCCCGCAAGGATTACATATCAAATATACTGTCAACAAAGGACACACCATTCAGGAAAGAATTGTTCAAGGGCTTCAAGATGAGAAACAACCTTCTGGTGACCCAGTTCTGCAAAATTCACTTACTGTGCATTCAGCATTTTGCTAACAAAATTTGGACTCAACCATATACAACGCTAAGCCAAACTTGCAAGGAGACAAATACCCTGAGACACTGAGCAAGTGAAAAAAAATGTACAATCTACAAGATGAGTGTTATGCTTCTTGCAAGTCATACATACAGTAAGAGACATCTTTTTATATCAGGCACATCTTACTGGGTACGGTTGAACATCTGCACTCTAAACACATCTCTTTGGAAAGCTGCCTGAGGCTAAAGAGAAACAAGAATACATGTTAATGCTATCAGAGAGTTCAGAGGAATCAGTAACTTTCTTCATAATAACTTCAGTGCTCTTGAGCAGCGAGAAGGGTTTTATTCTATCCATATTCAAAGCTGTCTCAAAGCACTCTGTGATCCACGCCACGATCAGATCTTGGTTCAGGACAGAAATTTGTGTTGCCATCATTGCATAAATTGCTTAGAGGAGTCTAAGAAGCTGCTCTGACGTCCAGCAGAGACACACCCCAACGTTGAGGGGCCTTGATTGCCTTCTCAATATGTGATGATCCTTGTGCCCTGGTGAGCCTGCAGCACAACCCTGCCTGGAGAGGCCACCTCCACCCAGGAGCTCCAAGCCTCTAGCTCCTGCTTGGAATCTCTCCTTGGAGTAGCTCACCTCCCCAGATTGCCAAGGATGCCTCAGGAAACCTCCTGGTTGAAACTCCTTTTCTGGGGTACCCAAGGTTATGGCTGACTTTGGGTGGTGGGAGAAATTGCCTTGTTTAAAAAACAGAACAAATAAAACTCCCACCAGCACCACTTAGAGATCAGACATAAAGCAAACAGGAGGAGGTAAAAGTGTCTGACCTCACCTTAATGTTCTGAAGAAATTAGGCTGTGTCCTGGCAGCTCTTAAATCAGTGAGCAGGAGCAAATGTGTCTCCCAAGCAATACCTTCTACATGGTGACCATAATATCTTCCCTGAAAACCCAAGCAGCCTAAGAAAGGATGCTCTCTAGCAATTTGTACTAATACCTTGTATCATGATCTGAATTATGACCCTGTATCTCAATTATTTAGCAGCACATTACTAGGCCACTTGACCACCCAGACACTGAGCATCAGGGCAAAATTCCTCTAAACATCTGAGCTGGCCATATTTTCCCCCTGACCTCTACCAGGATTTAGCTCATGCCATTGAAGATCAGTGAGATCTTCAGTTTTGTTACGCTTTAATTTAGATGAAAGAAGCCAAAGAGCTTCTGAAACAAACCTGTTAGCTGCTCATGCTTTAGATCTTGTCACTTGACTTGTATGTGAAATACAAAACTGAGGGGTTTGCCTACTTTTGCTACTCTCTAGGTCTTTTAAGTCCTCCAGTACATCTCAGGCCATTACTCAAGACTCTGTAAGAACAGCACCCGCATTTTGTAACATACAACACATTAATCAACCCAGTGCGTGTGTCTAATGTAGGAGAGTGGTATTCATCCCTCTTTGCAGGCAGCAGAAGTGCAAAGACACCCCTCCACCCCAGCTAACAAGAAAGTCCTTGCCAAAACATGGGCTGAACTCCCTGCCTCCCAACCACCACATCAACACCCGAACCACTGACCCTCCTGATACCTCCAGTCAGCAAATCAGCTAAAACCAAAGGTTGCGTGAAGAAAATGTGGGGAGGGAGGTCTTGGTTTCACACTACGATGAAAATGTCTTTACAATGCTGTGAAAACCAACGAGGTGTTAAAGCATAATGTTAGTCATTGTGCTCAGCATCTTGCCAAGACACCTTTGTTGCTAAACTCCCTTCACATTTCTGACACAAAAATCTCAGCACATCGCACTTGGCTTTAAAATAGTAGTGTTTGGAGAGGGACAGTTCAAGCCAGACCTGTGCATTGACATCAGAAAGAGGGAGGAGGAAACCCCAAACAGCACAGGAGCAAAGGTTGTTCTCGCTCAAAGCCAAATAAAAGGGCTTAAATAATCATAGACTAGTTTAAGCTGGAAAATACCTCCAAGATCATCAGTCCAACCATCAACCCAGGACCACGTTCACCACTAAACAATGTCCTCAAGAGCCATATTCACATGTGTTTTACATCCTCCCAGGGATACTGACTTCACCACCTCCCTGGGCAGCCTGTTGCAATTTTCCCCTTTCAGGGAAGAAAATTTTTCATAATATCTGACCTAAACCTCCCCTGGTGCAACTTGAGGCCATTTCCTCTCGTCCTGTCAAATGCTGAGGGCAGTTCATCTTTTTTCTAGGAGAAACCTTGCAGAGATGTCTTAGTTTTGCAAGCTGTGTGCACTGGAGGTAAAGATCACTTTTGTGGCTATTGCCAGAAATATTTTCTAAAACCTGCATAAAAGCAGACCAAAACCAGAAAACCCAGGAGCAGTTGGCTTTTTGCTTGAACTGTTTTAACTTCTGAAAGATAGGACTGACTCTCCATTTTAGGTACAAGAAGGAAAGAAAGTCACCAACTTTGGTTTCAGTGGAGAAAAAGATGACACAAAAAGACCACGGCAGCTATTTCCAAGAGCAGCAGCCCCAGTACCTCCCAGGGTGGTGTGGAGACCAGAGACCTGCAGGCAATGGACAGATGCCTTCCTCAGACTGCTCTGTACTGTCTGAGGTAAAAAGTTGATTCCTGGCATGATATTCTTCCCAGACAGATGAGAAAGGAAGAAGGGAAATGAAATATACAAAAAGAAGAACAGAGTAATGATGGCAGTGAGTGGGACTGAAGAGAAATGGAGAGGGAAGATGCCCAAACACTGAATACGGGAAAGAAGTGCATGAGATGAGGTGAATGGAGCCTTAACAGCAAGGAAGTGGACACAGGAAAGTCTGAAAGATGCCAAGAGACCTGGTGTGTGCAAAACCTAGGTGAGCAACACTCAGTATGTCCTTCAGAAGTGTCTCTCCACCTGGGAACCTGCATCCTCCCCCTGGGACTTAGCCTGGTAACTACTCACCCTGCAGAGCAATGGCTTCGCTTTGGGGGAGAAAAAAAGAATAAGAGAAGCAAAAAGGAAAAGTAAATATTTGATTCAACAGCATATTTGGGGCACTTGGTAGTTCTGGATCAAATTTGTATCGTTTAAGTCAATACAGGATTAACATAGTTTATGAGCTGTGTAAGAAAAGCTTTCCATTTTCCAAAGAAGGCTTCTTTCATCAGCAACTTCAAATCTATCTTCAATTAAGCAGTTGGAGTTTGCATGTGTTTTCCATTTAGGGATTAACAGCAAAACATTGTATGGAAAGAGAAAGCAGATTTACCAATACAGATTGTAATCCTAAAAACAAAAGAACAGTTGTCAAAATGCCACTGAGGCTTCACAGAAGTTTGAGGTTAAGCATTTACTTAAAATGCCTCATAAGATCAGACCCGGTGCACTTAGAAACTCTGCAAGATCAATCCATGGCTAATCCATTAAACACGTATGGAAGCTTTGTCTGTAATCATCTAAGTGTAAAAATCCACGCTGCTCTGGAGGATATTATTCCTGGAGTAAGTAGATGCATTACCAAACTTTCACAGCTTGCCTGCCTTCATTCTTTAATCCTTTTTCCCTGGAAGTGAGTAAGCATTCCAAACTGCACGGAAGTTTCTAATAGCTGTTGGTTTAAATCTCCCAATAAAAAAAAAAAAAAAAAAAAAAAAAAAAATTTCCTCTCCGTTGCTGAATTCTCCTTTCAAAAATAAAAGTCATTTTTAGCCTACTACAGCTGATACCCTCTTTTCCCTTCATTTTCTCTCCTGCTTTGGAGGAGAGAAATAAGCAGCACAAATCACAGTGCTCTTGCTGTATGTGCAGTTTGATTTGTATAGAAGGAGCTGCCACTCCACAGCATCATTTCCTTGTGCAGCAGATTGCACTGACTGCTTGGACCACCACAGGCAAGTCAACAGTTGGGCAAGTGAGCTGTCCCCGACACCTCTTCCCTGACCATCTGGAGTTAAATTAGAGCTCATCAACATTGTTCACATCATTATAATACACATTACCTATGCTTAGTTAAACAAAGCTTCTGCTGTTATGCTTGTTCTCTCAGCCTTAGAGAGTGTCTTGCAAGGGGGTTCCTCCAGCCCCAGCTAACTCAACATCATTTTGTGTGCCACAGGAAGAGCCTCCAGGTTTTCCAAGCAAAGTATTCAGATACAGAGCCGTGACAGCTTTACCCTCTGTAAGCATTGATTCTGTCCCACATTTATACTGGTCTGAGCACAATTCATCAGCGTTTAACCAGTTTGTGTGGGACCCCACCACTGCCCTCCCAAACTGGCATCTCCTGCATTTCACACTCCCTGCTCATCCCTCTGAATATTTGCACATGCTCTGGAAGTAGACAGGCAGATCTGCTGCTAAGCTTTTCCTAAGGTTTACACCTTATTTCCTCCTTACAGAATGAGAAGGGGGGGGAAAAAAACCCACAAACCCTCTCAACCCCCCCACCCCCACGTTATATTTTAAAGGCTTCACTACAATAAAAGTGAATTCTGAAAGACAAACAGCTTAAGACAGCCCTTCACTCTGAGATATTTACCTGAAACATTTTGTAAATATGAATATTGAACAGGGAAGATGCACTTGTGTCACAATATTCCTTTTCCTCAACAGCAGCACAGCTGGTGCCTGATCCAAGAGGAGGATGAAATGCCCATTCCCAGCATTGCCCAGCTATGGTTTGTCACTGGGAGAAATGCAGGAGCCAGAACAAACACGGAGCTCCTTACCTTATTTAGCCACACGCAGTGCCCGTGAATGTCCCAGCTGTACTCCATGCTGGTCACGACTATTTTCATGCATCCAAGGACGCCGGGGGCTGTGGGGATAAGCCGAAGCAGGGACCCGCAGACCCGGCGCCGTCAGGGCTCCCCCGAGCCGAGGGAGAGGTGAAGCGATTCAGGTTCCCCCGCCTAACCCGGGATGGAGGCGAACAGCGGCAGAGTGGGAGATGTGGGAAGCGGAGCCCGTGAAGCAGCAGCGCTCCTCAGGCGGAGCGAGCAGCTCTGGGGAATTAACACATCAAAGCCCGGCAAGGAACTCTTCCAACCCGCATCCCGACGCAGCAAGGCAGGGAGGTGCAGAGCAGTGTAAACCTGACCTGGGAGCAAGGACAGCCCCACGCAGGTGGTACCACCCTCGCTCCTTGTCAGCATCATCCCCTCCTCTGCTCCTCCCGGCCCTGCGGAAACCATCCGACCCCGAAGAGCAATTCCCATCCCTCCACCTGACTACAAAGTGGATAGAAGGGAGCTCTCTTTTCTTGATGGGCTATTAATCGTAAAAAGCTGGAAGGACACATGTAATTAATTCACTTGTAAACGCCAAGAAAAAAATGGAAGGAAAAGGTTGACTCAGCTGTCCCAGGTCTCTCAAGTGGCTTGGTCTCAAGTTTATATCATACTTAAGAATGACGTAAAATGCAACAATAACAACCAACCTCTGTCCTCAGGTTCAAGTTTCAACTGACCCAGTAACAGCAGCAGCATAAAAAGTCCTTAATATATTTTATCACAGAGCCCAACTTGGGGAGTCCTGTGATTATCTCAAAAAAACACAGCTTTTATAATTGGAAAGAAATATTTAAAACTACCACTGAGAGATAAAAATCTCAAAAGTATGAACACTGAGTAACCCAGAATAAATCAGCAGAGCAGAAGAGGAGCAGAAGCTGTGCTTTTTAAGCCACACTGATGCATTTTGGATTGGGAATGGTTATTTTTGACAGCTCTGCCATCAGGGCTGCATGGGTTGTTCTTACTGCTGATGAACTCATCCATGATGCATGAAGATGCCATGCCACAATGTGCTATAAATGAGCCTGTATCATCTTCCAGGGTTAAAAAACACACCAGTCTGGATGAAGAACAAGAAGCAGGGTCCTGTGTTTCAAGAACTTTGAGAGGTACATCTCTCACAGACAGAAAGTATTGCTGGTAGGGAATTTATGATGACAGGCTGAGACAGTATCACAAGACTCCTTTCATACTGCAAACTTGAGGAGGGATCTCAGGTATTTGGTGGTAAACACCCATGTGCCACACATTACTATAGGACCTTTTGATAGCTAAACCCAACAGCAGCAGAAGCTGAACCATATGACTGTACTGTACACCCACACCAAACAACACACTTTGGTTTGAAGATGAGACTGGAGTGCTGCCATGGATGGCTACAGGCTCTTCAGAAGGGACAGGCAAGGTAGGAGAGGTGGAGGGGTGGCTCTGTATGTTAGAGAGTCTCTTGACTCTTTAGAACTTGAAGCTGAGTGCCTGTGGATCAAAATCAGGGGGAAGGTCAACAAGGCTGACATCCTGGTGGGAGTCTGTTACAGACCACCCAATCAGGATGATGAGGATGATGAATTTTTCTACAAGCAGCTAGCAGATGTCTCAAAATCGCCAGTCCTTGTTCTTGTGGGTGACTTTAACCTGCCGGATGTCTGCTGGGAACTCCACACAGCAGAGAAGAGGCAGTCTAGGAGATTCCTAGAGTGTATAGAAGACAATTTCCTGCTCCAGCTGGTAAATGAGCCTACCAGGGATGGGGCCCTGCTAGACTTGCTGTTCACAAACAGAGAGGGGCTGGTGGGAGATGTGGTGGTTGGAGGCCGTCTGGGACACAGTGACCATGAAATAATAGAATTCTCAATACTCAGGGATGCAAGAAGGGCCATCAATAAAACCTCTACGCTGGACTTCCGGAGGGCAGATTTCAGCCTGTTCAAGAGACTGGTTCAGAGGGTACCGTGGGAAACAGCCCTTGAAAACAAAGGGGTCCAGGAGGGATGGACATACTTCAAGAAGGAAGTCTTAAATGCACAAGAGCAGGCTGTCCCAGTCTGCCGAAAGGCAAGCCGGCAGGGAAGACAGCCAGCCTGGCTGAACAGGGAGATCTTGAGGGAAATTAGGATGAAAAAGAGAGCCTACCGATTATGGAAAAAAGGACTGGCTACTCAGGAAGAGTTCAAGAATTTAGTTAGGTCATGTAGAAAAAAAATCAGAGAGACGAAGGCAAGATTTGAACTCAACCTTGCCACTTCTGTTAAGGAAAATAAAAAGTCTTTCTTTAGGTACATCAGTAGCAAAAAGAGGGACAAGGAAAACCTCCATTCTTTAGTGGACATGGGGGGGAACATAGTTATTAAAGATGAGGAAAAGGTTGAGGTATTTAACACCTTCTTTACCTCAGTCTTCAACGGTAGGACAGGTCTCTCTGAGGACAGCTGGCTTCTGGAGCATGTAGATAGGAATATGAAGCTGAATAGTCCCCCCATAATCAAGGAGGAAACAATCAGCGACTTGCTGAGCCACTTGGATCCTCACAAGTCTATGGGACCAGATGGGATCCACCCAAGGGTGATGAGGGAGCTGGCGGAAGAGCTCGCCAAGCCACTCTCCATCATTTACCAACAGTCCTGGCTCACTGGGGAGGTCCCAGATGATTGGAAGCTGGCAAATGTCACACCAATCCACAAAAAAGGCCGGAAGGAGGACCCAGGAAACTACGGGCCTGTCAGTCTGACCTCAGTGCCTGGTAAGGTTATGGAGCAGATCATCCTGGGTGCAATCACATAGCACCTACAGGATGGACAAGGGATCAGACCCAGCCAGCACGGGTTTAGGAAGGGCAGGTCCTGCCTGACCAATCTGATCTCCTTCTACGATCAGGTGACCCACCTGGTGGATGAGGGAAAGGCTGTGGATGTAGTCTATCTGGTCTTCAGCAAAGCCTTTGACACTGTCTCCCATAATATACTCCTGAAAAAACTGGCAGCCCACGGCTTGGACAGGGGCACTCTGTGCTGGGTTAGGAACTGGCTGGAGGGCCGGGCCCAGAGAGCGGTGGTGAACAGGGCTGCATCCAGGTGGTGGCCAGTCACCAGTGGTGTCCCCCAGGGATCAGTGTTGGGCCCAGTTCTGTTTAATATCTTTATCGATGATTTAGATGAGGGGATTGAGTCCATCATTAGCAAATTCGCAGATGACACCAAGTTGGGAGGGAGTGTCGACCTGCTGGAAGGCAGGAGGGCTCTGCAGAGGGATCTGGATAGGCTGGAGAGTTGGGCTGGTTCCAACGGGATGAGGTTCAACAAGGTCAAGTGCCGGGTCCTGTACCTCGGCTACAACAACCCCCTGCAGTGCTACAGGCTGGGGACAGAGTGGCTGGAGAGTAGTCAGGCAGAAAGGGACCTGGGAGTGCTGATCGACAGGAGGCTGAACATGAGCCAGCAGTGTGCCCAGGTGGCCAAGAAGGCCAATGGCATCCTGGCCTGGCTCAGGACCAGTGTGGCCAGCAGGACCAGGGAAGTGATTCTGCCCCTGTACTCTGCATTGGTGAGGCCTCACCTGGAGTACTGTGTCCAGTTCTGGGCCCCTCAGTTCAGGAAGGACATTGAGGTGCTGGAGCAGGTGCAGAGAAGGGCAACGAGGCTGGTGAAGGGACTGGAGCACAAGTCCTATGAGGAGAGGCTGAGGGAGCTGGGGTTGTTTAGCCTTGAGAAGAGAAGGCTCAGGGGAGACCTCATCGCTCTCTACAACTACCTGAGAGGAGGTTGTAGGCAGGTGGGGGTTGGTCTCTTCTCCCAGGTAACCAGCAGTAGGACAAGAGGGTATGCCCTTAAGCTGTGCCAGGGGAGGTTAGACATTAGAAAGAAATTCTTTCCAGAGAGGATAATCAGCCATTGGAATGGGCTGCCCAGGGAAGTGGTGGATTCTCCGTCCCTGGAGGTTTTTAAGATGAGGCTGGATGTGGCACTTAGTGCCATGGTCTAGCAGCTGTGGTGGTAGTGGATCAAGGGTTGGACTTGATGATCTCAGAGGTCCTTTCCAACCCGTCTGATTCTATGATTCTATGATTCTATGATTTTCCATGAATAAGAAATATGAGATGATTTCTGGCTAACCAAACCGCTTCCTCCACTGGGGAACCACCCTGCTGCCCAAATAGGTCAACATACCTCAGTAAGATTATAAGCCATGTTCATCCACAAAGAAGATTTGTCTCTAAAAGCTAATACTCCCTCCTATTAACTCTCACTACTCCCAGTCACCTCCTGGAAGAACCAATTTGTTGAAAAAATGTCCAAATCTGAAGCTGGTCTGTGAGACAGCAGCAACACTCTGGATTGCACAAGCCACTCTGGATCCCACATCTTAAATTAATCTTCTGATGAGCTGAATATGTCCTATGGTTGGACTTGGTGATCATCTCAGAGGTCTTTTCCAACCTTAATGATTCCATGATTCTACATAATTCAATAAACCTTTGGAGGCCATAAAGTTTGTTTTGCTTGACAGTTAACTTCAGAAATTTGCTTCTTGAGTGAAAAGAATTAATAAAATATGTATTATTATATATATATATATATATATAAATTCAGAAAGTCACTTCCAAAGCTAACACCACAGATGCACTTGCTGTGGGTTTGAGAAGAAGTGTTATCCTGGCTCGTTCATCCCAGGGACATATCCTTTAAAGAGGGAAAGGCACTCAACAGGACCCATATACACAAGTTCAGATCAGGAGCTTGGGGAAAATGGCTCTGAGACATGGGAAGATAATGTCCACCCACTCCCTTCCTTCACTCTTCTTTTTAACAAGACACAGTTGGTTTCTTCTTTCTGGGAAGGCTGTTGCATAAGATGTATTTTTTAAAAAAATTAAAAACAAAAAACCCAAAACACTTTCAAGAAAGGTAATAACCAGCAAGAAAACTGTCTCTTGTTTCAACTGAAGAAAAACTGAAGCAACATTCCTGACTGGGACCAAGATTTCTGAGAATTACATCCAAGAGACAGATCTATCAACTTCCAGCTGGACACAACAGGGCTGCAAAATGTGTAGCTTCATTTAAAATGGTCTTGCTGGTGGTGATGATGTTACAGATCCTGCTGTGTTCAAGCCAGAGGCTCCATTTTCCCAGAGTACAGCACACACTTTACTCAAGCACACACTGGAATACACTAAATATTTCTGCTGAACAAGAGAATTCTGAAAAATCTCCAGAACTCTACAACAGTTATGGCCTGGCTATGGATTACAGGTTTGGTCCCCAGGAAAAGCAGAGTGTCTGAGCTTAGAAAAGGCCTCAGCCCCTTTCCAGACTTGGAACAAATGTCCTTGTTTGTAATTTTATCCCTGACACTCATGTGACCTCCATGCGCACATGGAGACGTGAGCAGGGTTTCAGCAGCCCAGAGGTCAGTTTTGAGTTGGAACGACAGGTTATGGTTAAACTGCCTCACTTGAGCAGCAGAGAGTTGCACGTACAACTTTTCTGAGCTCCCTATGGGCACTAGCCCATGGATTCTCTTGAAAGAGCTCTGCCAGATGCCGAGGCACTGTCTGTGTGCTCTGGTGTCATGTGGCCACCTGGCACTCACCAGTTAAAGAAAAATAAATCAGCATGAGGCGTTTTAACTCATTGGCCCTTTTTGAAGGGGCACAGACTTCCCTGATACATTGAGAGGAGCACAAAGGAAGCAGTTCAGGAACACAGGGCAGCCTATCCTGGTATGGCAGAACTGAGTGCTCTGCCCCATTTTACAGAAGCAACTTTGGGAGACTGCTGTCATCTCCTTTTCCCAACTCAGGCACCAGCGGTTTCCCTGCAGGGCCAGGAGAGGATTTTTCTCTTGTGACACAGTGTTTGGAAGCAGCAAACACTATTTTTGTTTTCCCCTGAGACACAAGAGGCTTGCTTACAGCTTGGGATGGGATGTCACACACCAGTTCCAGCAGCCTGGAACAGCCCAGTGGAGGATTAAACGAGTTTCAAACAAAGGAAATGTCTTCCCTTCTCGGTAAGGATGGGCATAGTTGCAAAAAACCTTCCTGCAAATCATTCACAGAATCACAGATTATGCTGAGTTGTAGGGGACCCACAAGGATCATCAAGTCCAACTCCTGGCCCTGCACAGGACACCCCAAGAGTCACACCATGTGCCTGAGAGTGGTGTCCAAACGCTCCTTGAGCTCTGGCAGCCTTGGTGCTGTGCTCACTGCCCTGAGGAGCTTGTTCAGTGCCCAACCACCCTCTGGGGAAAGAACCTTTTCCTAATATCAATCTAAACACCTTCCTGCTGAGACAGGGACTGGCAACACTGGAGACACCTGCAAATCCTGTGGTTGTAGCAAAGTATAAGTAGAACGTTTAGTCTTTCCTCCCAGGGGCTTCGAGGATGCCAGAGATTACAGGGGAATAATTTGAGGCAGACTGAGGAATAATTGAGGCATTGATGGAATTTTCTGCAATCTCTGGTACTCATAACCCCTGCACATCTTCCCCAGTGGTCGAGACACACTAAACTGAACGGCATAATAAAGCCCTTCCCCTCCCACTCAGCCCATGGATGCAATAAAAACCCATCACTGTCTCATTGCCACATGGTGATTCCACATCACGCGGGTCTGAAGGACCTCATTCCAGCTCCCAACAGCCAGGCATCCCTAACTCACACATTTGCCATCACAAGAGGTCACACCTTATTAATCTCAGCAGGCACTGCAGCCTCCAGCCACGTTGCTGGGCCCCTTTACCCCAAAGTGGATCAGCATCACCGATCATGGACTACAGATTACTCTGAACACCATGGAAAAATGTTCGCCTTTCAAGACTATTTGGCATTTTTTTGATTTATAAAGGCCATACTTGCATGCAACCTGTTATGTCCCTCAGTTTCTGCTCCACACAGACTAGTTACAGCAATGTTCACTGCTGTTCGTTAGGCAGGAAAGAAATGCTGATGTTGGCAGGAACTCTGTGTGTTTTAAAGATCTGACTCTAACGTCACTCCCATCTCCTCCTCCTGATCTCAGTGTTGGCTGCCACACTTTGACAGTGGAGGCGAGGTCCAAATCCCACTGGAGACAATGGGAAAGCTCCCACAGGCTTCATTAAGTTTCAGGCATTTTCAAAGGAGTAGTTCAAAGTAAAGGGAAAAAAAACCAACAAAAAAACTCCAAAAAAAAAAAGAAAAAGAAGGCTCTCCCCTCAAACCTTTTTGCAAGAAACGAGTCCCAGGCCCCCATCTGTCCCCACATTGCTGTGCTCAGCCCCCATGACAGCAGATGGCATGAAGGGTCACCCAGCACCAGCCACAGCGCACACAGTCCTGCACCCTGCAGTCCTCTGAGCACTGAAATAAATCCATTTGTGGAGATAAAAAACACCTTTCTGCAAGGTCAGCTATGGCTCCAGGGTGACTGAATCCTTTCTAGGGGGTGTGATGCCCATCCTGGGAAGGGACCAGGCGATGGTGGCTGTCTGGTTGTCTGTCTCAACAGTGGCAATGCACAGAGTGCACACAACATGGAGCCACCACAGTCCTGCATCACACCCAGCCCTCACCAGATCTGCACCCCAACTTCTTGAGTTCCAGTGCTGGAGCTTCCCCAAAACCTCTACACACCCGGACCACCACGACACAACCCTTGCCACAGACTACAAACACAAGGACTCCTCCTTGGCCCTGCTTGGAAGTCACAAGTCAAAGGACACCTGGAGGCAAAACCAGCAGCTCCTTCAAAAATGATGCTGTTTAAGTCACCTTTTGGTAAGTACACAATTTTATTTCCCAGGGTAGTGTTCAGATAACCTACACTTGAATAATCTTTGATTTTTTGGGAAAACCAAGTTGTGGGGAAAGAACTGCCTTGTCAGTTATATTTCTGTATATTTTTAAAGTAAGGTGACAAAACCTCGCTGATTCACAAACACAGAAAATATAAATATGGTTTGGTTTAAACCATATTAAACCAAATTAAAGGAATGCTGAGCTTATACCACTCAATTCTGTGTGAATCAGGTAAGGAAGTTCAATAATAACACCAGTTCCTGTAGAAAACATGTTGCCAAAAATGCTTTTTAGTGAAAAGTATTCACAGAACGCAGCTGCGATGGAAAGGCACGTCTCAAGGATGAAGGACCACCGCCTCCCTAAGATCCTGCTCTATGGTGAACTTGCCACTGGCTGCTGCATGAGAGGAGCCCCGAAGAAAAGATACAAGGACTCCCTGAAACAACATCTCAGCCTTGGTCATATTGATCACCATAACTGGTCTACTCTGGCCTCAAATCGGGAGGCCTGGAGACACACCATCTATAACGCAGCTGTCTCCTTCGAGAACACACGCAGGATCACTCTCAAGGAAAAAAGGCAACGCAGAAAGAACCGTGTCTTGCAGAGTACACCATCTCGGGAGTCTTTCTGCTGTGCCTTTTGCAATCGGATATGTCTGTCACGTATTGGCCTCATAAGCCACCAGCGTGCCTGTAGCAAATGTGGATAGTGCCTTCCCAAATCTTCGTTTGCGAAGCCCAGCAATGATGATTCACAGAATATGACGAGTTGGAAGGGACCCACAAGGATCATCAAGTCCAACTCTTGGCCCTGCACAGGACCATCCCCAAGACTCACACCATGTGCCTGAGAGTATCATGCAAACACTCCTTGAGCTCTGTCAGCCTTAGTGCTTTGCCCACTGCCCTGGGGAGCCTGTTCAGTGCCCAACCACACTCTGGGGGAAGAACCTTTTCCTAATATCCAACTTAAACCTTCCCTGACACAACTCCACGCCATTCCCTGGATCCTGTCCCTGGTCCCCACAGAGCAGAGTTCAGTCCCTGCCCCTCCTCTTCCCCTCCCAAGGAAGTCGTAACTGCAGTGAGGTCTCCCCTCAGTCTCCTCTTCTCCAGTTGAACACACCAAGTGCCCTCAGTGTCCTCACATGGTTTCCCCTCAAGGCCCTTCCCCATCTTGGTTGCCCTCCTTTGAAAGAAACTTCTTCCCTCCATCTAAGCATGTGATTCTTATAAAAATGTCTTTTCCCAGCCCTCTGAGATGAAACAGCAGTGACCAAATATTTTTTGCTCCCTCTATTTTCCCATCAAAGCAGAGCCCAACCCATCACAACAGGTATTTGAGCACCAGCTTTTCCAAGGCGCCACAGCAGCACCACCAACCCAAAATCTCTTCCCTTTGGTCGCCCAAAATTTACTCCAAACTTTTTTAATATCTGCATAAAGCAAAGCCAGTCTAGTTAAGACACAAAATGAGCCTGTTAGGGGGTAGGACAAGGTGAGACTGTACCATCTGACTTTGGAGCCACTCGATCAGAGCCTCCGCTGTGGAGTCTGGGATCTGGCAGCGCAGTCCTTCTCTCTCATCCGCTTCCATCATCTCCAGCAATCCCCGCAAATCCTCCACCAGGTGCAGCGCCCGCAGACCCCCCATAAAGGGGGAGGTGGGGGACTGGCAGTCGAAGATGCCGTTGGAATATTCCAGAGCCTTGGAACCTGGAAGGAGCAAAACCACACGGTGTCAACACCAGGAAAGCGGGAAGGATGCTGGGAAATGGCAGGGGTTGTTCCCGGCAGGAGTTTATTCCAGCCAAACTCAGCGCTGGGGCTGGATTCTGCCCACACATTTGGGAAAGCTCCAGCAGGAAGGAGGTGGGCTGATCCACAAGGGCTGGGAATGCCACAACCGTGCCCGTGGGTTCAAGGTTCCCCAGAATGTATTGGAAACAAAAGGTACGCTGGGGAGAACACACTCCCTGAGTCACCCTGTAGAGATTGAATGATCCCAGGCAGGCAGTGATAGTGTCCAGAGGAAACTATGCCCTGCATTTTTCATGTAGGAATATGTTATGCTGCTATAAGGAATTTCAATTTTTTAAAAGAATAAAGGAAAATACAAAGATAAATAAAAAGACCAAATCACTCCTCCACAGCAATAGATTTCAAACCCAGCAATTTGACATGGTAGCACTGACATTTGCATGTTAATAAAGACAAAATTCTCTCATTTGCATAAACCCACAGTATGTATATTTGACCTACATTAGAAGTTGTTACATATTAAGTAAGAAGGGAAAGTATGAATTTAAGCTTAAGGTTGATTTAAGTCAACCTAGCTAATTCCAACTATAATTCCAGTACACTGATTTTGTGACCTTAATCCTGTAATACCTCGGCACAATGAGATGTGTTCATGACAGACCTTCATTTGCACTGTCAACTTTTAGAAACTACAGTGATATGCACCTCCATGAACTTTCATTCATTTCATCTGGCAAGCCACAAAAATCCAAGTATTCTGCTAAACTCCCTTTAAAAAAAATAAGGAGAAAAAAAGTCCCCACAACAGCACAGGAGCTGATACCCCTTTGTTATATTACTTTATAGGGCTGTCCAGAGACATGGGTAAATGAAGTCTGTGGTGACTTAAACATTCCAACATCACATTTTGTTTTTATATTAAGCCTCATCCTGCCATTACTAACTCAGGCTCTTGGAAACACAAATACTTGACTGGATCCAAATACTAGTGTCTACTTACGGAAATTACTAAAGTCACAGCTTATATGTATTTTTAGAGATCATTATGATCAAACTGAATCCCCTTTACGTTTGTTCCTGCCATGTGTCCTTAAGATCTTCAGGAAAACTGCAGAGAAGAGTCGTTGTTCAAACAAACCACGCACTGTATGATTATTTTTTCCCTAAGGGGAATTATTTAAGTGGAACTATTAAAAACTTTATAACCGTGTTGCTATACTTGCAGAATTTTTTTTTTCAGTTTGGGTAGCTGTTTGCACAGCTCTGCTGGAACAGGATTAAACCATTAGATTCTTCCTGCTTTGCTCCTCTGTGTTGTGTACTTTATTTTCTAACTCACTAAAAAAGCAGAGGTTGTATTCTTTGTGATGTCTCTCCTAGGGTCACTTGTTACAATTTACAGGTATTTATAAAAAATTCACATGTTCAAGGTAGGTCCAAGCCAAATATATGGAGCCAAAGCATTCCAATTTTGAAAAAAAAAAAAAGAAAAAGAAAATTCAAGTTATGTTTTAACTCTTCAGAGCTAAACCAACTACAAGCACATCCCCTTCTCAGCCTGAAACTCTGTCCTCCTGAGGAGGGAGGACCCAAAAAGCAAAAGGAGCCAGCTGCCCCAAGTTTCTACCTGCTATGATGCCATCCATCTGCTCCAGAGCCGCAGCCAGCATGTCACTTGCATCACTCATCATCTTCTCTCTTCTCAGGAACAATCACCAGCTACACCATAAGGAGCAAGAAAACACCGGGTGCGTGAGCTGGGTCCAAACTCTCAAGTCTGCAATTTAATCTGCAAAAGACAATTTCATTTCACTGTGTGTTCTCTGAATTCAGACATCGTTTGCTGACCAGCAGAAGACCAAGAGGTGTTCACCACCAGGCAGGAACTGGCACCAAGGAATCAAAGCTCCAACCTGATGACCCAGATGCTACTATTGGTCAGCCCACAGCCTGCTCTGCCCACAGGTCCATGCCATTGAAATCCCACATGGCACTTCCAGGAGCTCACACAGGAGACACTTCTGTCACTAAAAGGAAGCTGCATCTCAGCAATAAACCAAGTGTGTGCCTGCTATATTTTCCTCCCCAAGAGTTTGCAGGTATAGAAAAAGAGGATTCTGACCATTTGGTCAAGATTTTTGGATATCTGACAATCCAGAATTTCCAGGCATGCAACTATTTGCTTGTAGGCAGAATATCTCACATGGCCATGACTCAGTGGATTTACTGTACAGGCAAAGAGTATCCTGCCAAGACGTTGCTCTGAGTTTAGCAGATTCACACTCTAACAATGATTGCATTTTTACCCTCAAACTCCTAAAAAGATTTTTACCTGATCTTACCCTCAAACTCCTAAAAGCCAAAGGAGTATTTCCAGCAGAGTCTGGAAAAGCAAACATGCTGCTTGGGCAGGTGAACTAGACCTGAAATCCTGATGTGCTACAAGTTAAGCAGGTGCTTAGGAACTTGGCTGCAGTGGAGCTGCATAGGCCAGACGAATTCCCAATCCCTCTATCCCAGCACAAGGGACACACAAACCACCAAAATAGCCCAGATTGCCTTGGCTTTCATCTAAGGCAAGTGAGACTGTTCTGCCATAAATATAGTTAGGGAACAAAGCTAAAGAAACACCAGGAAGGAAAACTCACTTTAACCTTTGCATGCCCTGCCATTTGGGTTTTGTATTAGGCCACACTGCTGCTGACATTTGCCCCAACATAAGCAATTAAGAAAGTTTTTCACAGCATCTCTGGCAGAAGTCCTGAAAAAGAGTCTACTAAAAAACAAAACAAAACAAAAATTCATGGTATAAACTGAATTTTCCCTCTTGTGAATCACCTTATTGGTTTGACCCAGCTGGGAAGTAGTTCTTATTGGAGGCTGCCAGCTGGTTTTTGTTGAAATGCTATTCTTAAAATGCCAACAAACATTTCATCTTCCATAACAACACTTTGATTACATGATGTAGATCCAAACCCTAAGGTGACTTTTGAATGACAGCACAAAGGTTGCTGCATTTTTGGCAAAGGCCTTGCTTTGTTATTTAGTTGTCAGAGTCAGAAGGGCCAAGAGAATTGAAACAGTCAAAATACCTGTAAGTTAAGATGGCGCAAATCTTAAAAAATGCTGCAGCATTGTTACTGAAGACCTTCAGCCTTCAAGAAGGAAGCCTGATTTTAAACACAAATATTGTATATTGCACCTTCAACCAGTACAATATACAGATCCTACAAGACATTTGGTTTAGAAAATGCAGAAAATGCAGCTTTTGCAAATACATTCACTTCAACATTATTAAAGACAGTCTGTTTTTTTCTGCTTTAGGATTTTCTGGCTCTGATAATCAGGTCCTGCTCAAATATGGGTGTCTGTGAAGGCAGAGTGTGAAAATCTGAGGTGGATTTCCCCCTGAGGGCGAAGGACACATGGAAAGTCTGGGGCTGCTGCTGCCCCCGGGCAAAACACTGACTTCCTCACAGTTTTAAGTGAAAAAGGACCAACAGTGCAAAGCAACCACAAACCTGCAACAGTCAATTAATGGCTGGGAATCAGGAGTGCCCACAATTTGCAGAAATACCTGATGGGGGAGTAAAGAAGACAGAAACAGGCTCTTCTCACTGGTGCCCAGTGACATGACAAGAGGCAATGGGCACACATTAAAACACAGGAAATTCCACTTAAGACTTAAAAAGGGGAAAGGAAAAAAAATTAAATAAAAAGAAACAATTTTTAAAAGTTTTGTTCCTGCAAGACTGGCAAGCACTGAAAGGGCTGCCCTTTTGAGTTCTCCATCCTTGGAGCCACTCACAGCCTGCCTGGATCCTGTGTGGTGCAGCCTGCCCTGGGAATCCCTGCTTTGGGCAGGGGAAGGGCTAGAGACCTCCAGTGGTGCCTTCCCACCTGACTATCAGTGTGTTCAGCGCAGGTCATGATCAAGCATTAAATACAGCATTAAATACTGAGGAGGCTGCCCAGGAAAAGCCTCCTGGAGGCTAAAAACACACAAAGAAACAGAGTGTTCCATAACCACAGGACATCCCTGGCTTCTCACCTTCTGTCTAGGAAATACATGAGCTGGGGACAAGGAACTGCTAATTTACACTTGCATAATAAAGCCATGGCTTGTAGGCACCATCCTTGCACTTCATCGAGGTACAATCACCCCTCACATTTCCAAAAAAAGCACTCCTTGCTTTTCCTAAACAAAGGGTTTGTCCATGGTTGCCAAAAACCCTAGGACAGCTGTGCTGATGAGAGCAGCAGTGGCAGACAGTTGTGTCAACAGGATCCAAGAGATCTCCAGCATCTATTCCACTCTTACCTGGCTCTACCTCCAAGGAAAGACACTTGTCAGTCTGCACAGAGCTTCCTCCACTGCTTCTGCCAAAGGAGTTATGCTGTTGAGAGTAATTTTAAGATAAAACTTACTGAAGCAAGTCCCTGCAAACACACCAATCTCCAAAAACCACTCACAGAGCATCTGTCAGCAGCCTGACCGAGCCTACAGCTGAGAAACTTGGAGAGGTGAAATGAGAAAGAACAAAAAGCCCCCAAGCCGAACAGCTGGAGATGATACAACAAAAAATCCCATTTCTCCGGTTATTTGGTCCTAAAGTGGTCATTGAAAACCAGCCTGGAACAGCACATCCTGCTCTGGCCCCCTTCCCAGCACAGTGCAGCCGATCCAGCAGTCAGGAAGTAAAATTGCTGTGATAGGAAAATAATGTTGGAAGAGTCCTTCCCTGGGAAAGGCATAGAATCATTTTTGGGCTTTGCACACCATCACCAGCACAGGGATGGGCATAGAGGAAATGGGACCTCGTACTCCAGCAGACCAAAGAACCAAACTGCAGAACACCAGGACAGACAACAGACTGCAGGAGGAAGAGGGTGGGAAGAGTGGGAGTAGAGGGAGCCAAAGAAACGCAACTCATAAATCAGTGCACTACAGGAAAGAGGACAATAATAATTAAACAACAGTGGTTATTCCTTGTGCCTACTGAAGGACATCAAGGCTGCCTGTGACTTCCCAAACTTTGAGAGGAGCCTCAGCTGGCCACTAACACAGTACAGCTTTCCCCATATGTATGTTCCATTCTTTCCTCTTTATGGCTTTGGTCTAATACATATAAAACATAAGAGAACACTCAAGACTTCGGGTTGGTTTTTTTTTCTTGGCAGTGATTAAGGAAAACCACACAGGTAACACAAATGAAAATCCATCTTGGAGGAGTCCAGTGGAGCTCCTTAGGAAAATAAGGAATAGCTAATGATGACAAGCAGTTTAAAGGGAAAAAAAAAAAGGGGGGAGGGAATCATGATTTTAAGACAGATGGATCTAAGACACAGCAGATGGATGAACAGAGGTGCACAGAGGAGACAGAAGCATGAAATCCACCCCTGGCACAACGTCATCGACAACACACCTGAGAGAGAAGTACTAACAGCACCCTCCCTGTCTGTCAGACCATTTCAAATAACTTCCTTGCTTTCCAAGAAAACAACACTTACCTTCCTGTGTGCACAACCAGTGCAAGATGGGGTGTGGGGGGTGTTTTTAGAGAGGTTGGTCCCCCTTGTAGAGCTCCCAGCTGAACACCTTGCTCGTGCTGACAAGAACTGCTTTGCCAAGGCTATATTTACAACCCGCTATGAAAAAAATAAAATAAACCACAAATGCAGCTCTCTCCACTCTCAGTTAGGATTAATCTTATCACTAGTTGGCATTTCTACAGCATCCCTGGCCAAACAGAAGATGTAATTTGGTCTTACTTGTTTAATGTCCCTTCCTCTGGTTGGAAAGCACCAGCTGGTTGCTAGGGCTGGGCTGTTCACTTTTCAGTAGGTGGAGATTTTTTATTTTTATTTTTGAATGACATACAAACCCTCTGGCTACAGCGCTTGTGAAGACATTTTCCAAACAGCTCACAGAGAAAACAAAATGCTGCCCTGCAAATAAACACGAGGAAAGCCAGGGGAAAAAAACAAAAACAAAAAACAAGGGGCTTTGTGAATGAAACTGCAGTCTGTTGGATGCTGCCTGAATATGGATTTCAAAATCAGATATTTAATTAAGATGGCAGACTTCAAAAAGAAGAGGGGAAAAAAAAAGCACTTAAGCATTTTACATATGTAGGAAATGATAGTTTTCCCATCCAGAGGCTGCCTCTTCTCTAGATCAAACAACACACACAGAGGCATCGAGGGGCAACATCCTCAAGCCTATTTTTGTTGTTTTTTGGGGGGTGGTCTTATCCTGGATGTCCACCTGCAAAACACACCAGGTTTTAAAACCCAGAGGTTCCCAGAGTTTGGGAGGATCAGCTGCCAGCAGGTCTGAAGGCCAAAGGACACATCGTGCCCTGGATGTGACCTCCCTGAGGAAGGGCAGGGGTTTCCCTTTTGTCCCACCCTCCTTCCTCTCTCCGCACATGCTGCAAATGCTCAGTGTTGGGAAATAAAGCATCAGCTCCAGGTTTTTGTTATGATATGATGCAGTAAGATGGATGGTTTGAGTTTCCCAGCTCTCCCATTCACACATAAAATCTTATGCCAGGAAATTTTGATGCACAGAATTTAAAAATCTTGATTAGGGCTTGTTAGGGAGCGTTAAAAAAGGACCCCCAAGGCTATCACCCTTCACTCTACCATGAAAGTCAAACGAAAAAGCTAAGAAATTGCAGTCATCTTTCGTGGGGAGGGTTATCCTGTTCCATAGCAAAAGTAAGACCCCAGATGCTGTCAAAATCCATGTCCTGAATTCTCAGTCCTACATCTACGAGATGACTGCAGGAGAGGTCTAAAGCAGCTTCTGAATTCATCTTTCTTGCCTCACGACACTAAAACAATACACTCTTAGCAATTAATTTTTATAAAATAAAGTTCTACTTCATGAAGATAAATGTCACTTCAGACATCTATTTATCTTCTGGAAGGCAAGAAGAGAAACATAAACACAGAGAGGATTATTTGCAAAACACATTTCAACCAAAATTAAAAATTGTTTCAAATTAATTCAGTCTCAATCTCTGGCACAGTTTCTCATGGGATGTTTTGAAGATGCTCAGCTATAGTGCCACAGCAGTTCAACACTTACTAATGAATATATTCAGATCATTTACACTAAGAGTCATTAACATTTCTTTTAATGTAAAACCAACTCCATTTCATTCTGTCCAGGCCTGAAAGAAGAAACTAAAAAAGAAAAGGGATCCTTGTTGAACATATAGCATATCTTAATGGGAATAACACAGAGAAATATCTGAGCATGAGGCAGTGAGAGGAAACTAGTTAGAGCCCAGGTGAGCTTTTGGCCAAGTAATTTAGACACTGTCCCCCTTTCCAGACGTGTGGAGAAGCTACTCTCTGCTTGGTTCTTCCCAGCAGGTACCTGAGCTCTCAATCCAACAATGGCTTAACAGGCAGAGGCAGAAAGAGAGACCAGACACATCATCTGGCTGGTCCTTTCATGTCCAAGTGCTCCATTTTGGGAAGACGGCTACAAGGATCCCTGTCCCTGAAGCAGGAGTCCAGCATTGCTGGGCTCAGCACCCTCCAAGAGCCCAACACTCAACCATGCAAAAAGGATAAACATTATTACAGATAAAACCAACCCAAATGTTGGCAAAGGTTCACTTTAAACTGATAATGTCCATTTATTTTTATATCCATAAATAATTTTCTTTTTGAATTTGCTGAGCAGTGACATCAAAGCAATACCGTTCTCCTATGACGCAGGACTGCAAAAAGGGCAACAAATGTCCCTTTGTTCCCTAAGTCCAGATCCTTTCTTTGTTCCCTGAATTTCATTATTTCTTTATTACACAACAAACATTATTTATTTCCTTTAACTGATAAAAATGAATGGAAGCACACTGAGGATAGAAGCCTATCCCACAGCATGTAAGAAACGCCTTGAGATAAAAGTTATCAGGCCACAGAAACGACTTAAAAGTATTTTGAGAGCATAAAGCACAGAAGCCCTTCCAAGATGTAACTGTTTATACCTGGGAAAAACTTACTTCAAATCACAAAGCAACTTTTACTACCAACTAGCTTCGTGCATTCTGCACTTTGCCTTAAAATTTGTTAAATACATTAGTCATAAATCAAAAGCTAAGCCTTGCCAAGACAAACATCCTTCAGATACTCTGACTGAGAAGCATACACAGCAAACAGCTTATATAAACACCCAAAGTCTCTGAGTCAAAGTTTATGGCTTACATTCGTCTCCCGTTACAAAGCAAACCCTTTATTTTGGTCTGCAGTACTGAAATCATTCTGCTTGCTTATCTCTGCCACCCTATTCTCCAGCAGCTCGTTTTTTTCTTCTTTTCGTGTTGCAATTGAAAGGAATTTTCAAAACTTGACAGGTTGTGTTGTTTTGTGGTGCACAAGTGGGCTCTGTGATTGCTGGATGGCAGGGATGCAGCTCCTTCCCTGTACAGCAGCCCTGGAATGCCAATACCTGCCTCCAAACCCTCCTCAGACTCACTTTCAGTCTTTTCTCACAAGCATTTCAAGGTCAAATGGAGACTTGCAAAAATAAAAAACCCCACAGATACACTTCATTCAGGTAATTCCTGTGTCAAGGTTAACTATTCCAGAATCTTCAACTACTGAGTCACCTTAGAGAGTCTGAGAAACAATACATTATTTTCTCACCTTTTGTTTGGGTCCTCTTATTAGAAAAACAATTGAGATATTCATTTCTCACTCCAAGACTTCTCATGCAAGCAAGGAAATGCCTCACATTCCCCAGGCAACATGTTACTGACACACTGTCGCCGCAAAGGCCACGGAACAAAAGAGGTACTGTTAGGTGAGAGTCCAAAAGGTAATTCTTAAAAATAGGTTAAGAACCACCAAATCCTGAGCACTGAACTGCATTTAGACACAATTTCATAGCTTGTACCACTTTCTTTTAATGGGCTGGGTCCAAGGGTCAAATTCACAAACCTCTAGATTTGAAAGGTTTTAGATTTTGGGCCTTCAAGTCTACAGTTTCCAGATCCACCCTCTCAGTGTTGTCACTGTACAAGGCAAAAGTAGAGAGTACTCACCAGTAAATAAAATACATTCACCTTGAACAGTGTTTTAATAAGGGTCTGTAGAAAACAACAAAAAACCCAATACCTTGTAATTTTGCAGCATCAACTGTTACATGTAGAAAATCTGTGTATACATTGCATCCTCCCCCTTCTATCTGCCTCAGATTTTGCTGTCTTAAGATCTACCTTTCAGGAGTAATATGTAAAAGAAGAGTGTGGTATCTGAAGCACATGCTCTGCGTGTGAGGATACTTTCATTTTTCAAAGACTTGTGTTCTCTGAGAACTTGAAGTTGCCAGAACCACCATTGCAACACCAACAATCCCCTGATATTCCATGATTTGCCAGCTCTCTCCTCTTGGCATTTTAAAAACTAGAAAGGGTAAAATTCAACACGGTTAGGGAATTTTTTTTTTCCCCTCATAATGGAACAGGACTGAATTTTAAAGAGAAAAAAATACAGGGGGAAGTGAGAAACAATAAATGTAGGCCCATTTTTCCTCTGGTTTTCTCTTGTTCTCCTCAAAAGCTGGTGGACTTTTTCATCTTCTCCCAATCCAAAGCCCTCTGCCAATAACTCCTGCTTGAGCTTTGCCAACAGCCTGTGTTTAGGGAGTACAGCTGGGAATCCAAGTCCCTGGGACTCTCCAGTCCCTTGGGCAAGCACAGCCTCGAGACTGATAACCAGGTGTCATGGTTTGAGATGGCCCCCCCAGGAGTTGAGGGCTCAGAGGTGACTGGGTGCCAGGGCAGTGTTCCCTGGAGAGCCAATCACCACTCATGTTGTTCGCTTCTGCTAAAAATCATATATACACAGCACTGGAAGCTGTTGGCAGTTCTCTGTTGGTGTCTGCTGCATGTAGGTGGAGAAGGCCAGGGGGTGGCTGGGCTCCTTCTTTCCCCCTCCGGGGGGGAAAAGGGGAGCCCTGCGGCCCCCCCACTCTGCCTAGGCCAGAGTCAGAGGCAGCATTTAGAGTGAGTGTTTGTGAGGGACACGACTCACAGCACCTGAGGTAAGAGGAGAGAGGTAGGCCTTGCAGCCAAGCCTTCTTCCCCCCCTCCTTTCTGCAGTTAAGCTGTGGAGGGGGGCCTTTTCTTTCTCTCCACTGTAAAGTGGAGGAGAGGCTCAGCATTGGATCAGAGCCAAGTGGACGGGCTGGTAACGAAACAGCTCGGCGCTCGGGAGAAGAACCCCAGGCGAAATCGGAGACGGGCCAAGAGGCTCAGGAGTTGCCCTGCCGAGTTTGACCAGGGGCAGCCAAAAAGTGACTTGGAGGAATGAAGATTCCAAACGCCTACTATGATAAGCTACACTACAGCAACAGCGAACCAAGGTATGAGACTGAGAGAGAGAGATCATACAGCAGAAATGACACACAGGACCGAGAAAAAAGGACTCAAAGCTACCTTCTTGGACTTTGTGAGCAGAAAGACTTTGGGGAGAGAGTGTTCAGGGGCCCCGAACACTTCCACGAGACAGAGAGAGACTGTGTTCCATATCAGCCTTGGAAGGCTTCTCCTGGACTAAAGTTAAAGGGAGGGGCTTAAAAGGACTGATAGAAATGTAATATATATATATATATATATA